>NC_136611.1:18447194-18554694 GCF_933228915.1 Telmatherina bonti
GTGAGAGAAGATGCGGAGAAGTAAAATCCATCTAAAGTAATCCATAGTAAGCGCAGCCTCTTTTCCTGTTCAAGTCTTCAGTTAAGGAAAAAAATACTTCAACATCAACATCAGTAATAAAATTAAATAAATCCAGCAGTGACAGAGCTGGCAGCTCTGATTTACAATGACAAAATAATGGCCAAACCAGTATCCATTTTGAAAAACAGCTATGCCAGCTGCTTAGACTAAACTGCAGAAATATTTAGGATTAGTGAAATGGTTATCTACCCTCGCCCCTGATGCTATGTAACTACTTCACATTAATTGTTTATAGAGGATATAGTCTATGTATTGTTTGTAAATCATCTGATCTGAGAAACAAAGAGATTTGCTACAAATGTAGTTTTTGTTCTTTCACTTTCACCTGGTGTGAAATCAACTGAGAAAGAGAAAAAACAACCTGATCTTTGAAAGCACTTTGATCAATGGACGACAAGGTCCTTCGAGCCAAAGTACTTCAAGCCACAGCTTCTTATATACAGTATCTGTTAAACTTACTTTTATATTTATATGGAAAAAATTGAAAAAATGCGTTCAAGATCAAATAATGGCAAAATGTTCTCGTTAACTTGGGAAATCTACTCAATATTTAGCTGATAACACCTAACCAACACTGATACTTCTTTTACCTTCATTACTTGGTTATTTGTGAACAAAATATGTTACAACAAAATTAGAACTTTCTTGCTCTGGTATAGTAAGAAATTATACAATTTTTTCTTTCTGTCTCTTTTTTTTTTTTATCAACACAACAGTACTTTCATGGTTAACATTTTTAAAATTCACAAACAGTTGCTTTCAAAACCAGTATTGGATCAAACGCTCTTCAAATGTGCCAAAGTTCCCTGTTTGGACTTATATCTGCAGAGGAAATTCTCCGTGAGAGATGCTGAAACTCACATAAATATCAGGGTTATTAAAAAAGAGATGGATGCAAAGAGGAAAAGAGCAAAAACTCGGTTACATTTGTTTTGAACTGCCCCTGGCTAGCTAAGTCATCCAATTCTGAGCACACCTAGTTTTTCATTTTTTGCTTTATTCCACTTTGTTAGCATGCATTGCTTCGCTTGGTGCTATCTTCCTCGCCTCAGCTTAGTCCTTGTGCATTTGTGAACTTCCATTATTGTTGAAACCCCGGGGGCTAACCACAACAATTTTCTACAGCGAATTTGTTCAGTTGGCAGAGACAGTAAATACTTAGCATGTTCCATTAACGTTCACCTTTTTATCTCAAAGTAAAGTGATTTTGTCTTTTGGAGCTCTTTTTGCAACTAATGATATTCAGCCATTCAGAAAAAAGTAATTTCCTAGTGAGAAAAAAGTGTAATGAGTTACCCTGAGGATCTTTAATACAGCCACACACAGGGAGTTCTGGACAAATGACCAGTTTATTGGTGGAGGAGTATGAACAGAAGATCAGTCCGGGGGAATGGTCTGCAGAAGAAACCAGGCAACAGCTGGGAGGTAAACAGGATGGCAAAATACTCGTCCAGGCAACGACAAGGCTCAGAGATCCAAAGACAGGCAGGATCGGTAACCAGAAGATCCGAAAAGTTGCGGTGTCCGTCGAGGGCAAGGCAAGGAGGGTAATCCAGGGGCATAAAGCAGAAGGTCGGCAACTGAGGATCAATCCGTAGAACGCTGGAACAAAACTAGACAGGTCTGATTATTATCTGGCAGAGAAGGAGGGATTGGAGGGAGCTTAAGTAGGCAGAGAGAGAAAAGGAAACCAGGTGAACTGAATGAGGTAGCAGAGGCAATTAGGAAGCCAGCAGGTGGATCGAGTAATCAATGATGAGCGCCAGGGGATCAGGGTGGCAAAAACATGACAGTACCCCCCCCCTCAAGGTCCGGCACCAGACGGACCACCAGGCATGTCAGGATGGTGGAGATGAAAATCCCGAACAAGGGACCCATCCAAAATAAAACGAGCAGGAACCCAAGAGCGCTCCTCCGGCCCATAACCCTCCCAGTCAACCAGGTACTGCAACCCACGGCCCCGCCGCCGGGAGCGGAGTAGACGACGAACAGTGTAGGCAGGCCCCCCATCAATGAACCGGGCGGGAGGAGGGGGCCCGGAGGGGGGTGCAAACTGGGAAGAGAACACAGGTTTGATACGGGAGACATGGAAAGTGGGGCAAACCCGCAGGGTCCTAGGCAGTCGAAGACGTACAGCCATGGGGTTAACCACCCTGGTTATAGGGAAAGGGCCAATGAAGCGAGGGGCCAACTTGCGATTCTCAACCCGAAGGGGAAGGTCCTTGGTTGACAACCACACCTCCTGCCCCACTTGATACTCCGGTGCAGCAATCCGCCGACGATTAGCAGCCCGTGAATACACTGCAGACGTCTTCAACAGGGCACAACGAGCCCTCCGCCATACACGCTGACATCTCAGTGCTGCTGAGTGAGCCGAGGGGACTGTGAGGGCAAGCTCCTGTAAATCAAAGACTGGCGGCTGGTATCCATAAACAGTGTAGAATGGAGAGAGCCCTGTGGAGCTGGAGGGGAGCAAGTTAAGGGAATATTCCACCCAAGGAATGTTCTGTGACCACATGGAGGGATCCCGTTCACACAACATACGTAGCTTAGTCTCCACCTCCTGGTTGACCCGCTCCGTCTGTCCACCTGTCTGTGGATGATACCCAGAGGAGAGGCTCACTTGGATCCCAAGAAGGTTACAAAACTCCTTCCAAAATCTAGACACAAATTGGGGACCTCTGTCAGAGACGATGTCATCCGGAAGTCCATGTAAACGAAATACCTCCCTGGCAAGGATCTCCCCTAATTCCTTAGAAGACGGCAACTTGGCAAGAGGAATCAAATGAGTCATTTTGGAGAAACGGTCAACCATGGTAAGTAGTACTGAATGATTCTTGGAATTGGGCAGACCTGTGATGAAATCCATTGACAAATGAGACCAAGGACGACGTGGAATTGGGAGCGGCCGCAGAAAACCAGCTGGCGGTCGATAAGACTTAGCTTGGGAACAGACACGGCAAGCAGCAATAAATTCCTTGACGTCCTGGACCAAGGTCTCCCACCAGAAGCGACTCTGTACCACTGACAGAGTCTTGGTCACACCTGGGTGACAAAATAAACGAGAACAATGACAAAATGACAGTACCTCTGGGACAAGGTGCACTGGAACAAAGAGGCGACCCTGGGGACAGTTCTCAGGAATCTGGCGTTGTTGTTGGGCCTCCCTTATCTCTCTCTCCAAACCGAGTCTGACGACCCCCAGCCGGACAGAATGGGGAAGGATGTAGTCATTCTGACCATCGGACTGTCCCTCCTCCGGAACCTCGTGAAGCCTTGAGAGAGAATCCGGCTTGGTGTTCTTAGTTCCTGGTCTGTAGGATAGGGAGAAGTTAAATCTGCTGAAGAACAGGGACCATCTAGCCTGTCTGGGATTGAGTCTCTTAGCAGATCGTAGGTACTCAAGGTTCTTATGATCCGTCCACACAATGAATGGGTGCTTAGCCCCCTCCAGCCAGTGCCTCCACTCCTCGAGTGCCAGTTTAACCGCCAGGAGCTCGCGATCTCCCACATCATAATTCCTCTCGGTTGTGGAGAGACCTCTTCAAAAGAAGGCACATGGATGAGTCTTGCCATCAGAAAACCTTTGACTTAGAATAGCACCCACTCCTGAGTCAGAGGCATCCACTTCAACAATAAACTGCCGATCAGAATCCGGTGCGTGGAGGACAGGTGCCGAGGTGAACAAGTCCTTTAGGCGAGAGAAGGCACGGTCCGCCGCTGTGTTCCAAATAAACCTGTTCTTAGATGAAGAGCATGCAAAGGTGAGGCAATGGAACTGTAATTTCTTATGAACCTGCGATAGAAATTGGCAAAGTCGAGGAATCTCTGAAGTTGCTTGCGAGACTGGGGAACCGGCCATTCCTTCACCGCTGAAACTTTGCTGAGATCCATGGACATTCTGTTGGGCGAGATGACATAGCCCAGAAACGATATAGAACTTCGGTGGAACTCACACTTCTGTTTTTACAAAAAGGTTATTCTGTATGAGACGGAGAAGGACAGTGCGGACATGGCTCTGGTGCGTGGGGAGGTCTTTGGAAAAAATCAAAATGTCATCAAGATAAACAAAAACATAGTCCAACCATATCTCTGAGATCATCATTAATTAGGGACTGAAACTGCAGGGGCATTGGTTAGGCCAAAAGGCATGACAAGGTACTCGTAGTGCCCTGTGGGTGTATTGAATGCCGTCTTCCACTCATCTCCCTCTTTGATGCGGATGAGGTGATAGGCATTCCTGAGATCCAGCTTGGTGAAGATGGTGGCACCCTGAATGAGATCAAACGCAGTGTTCATAAGGGGAAGAGGATAACGGTTCTTTATAGTTATGTCATTTAGTCCTCTGTAGTCAATGCATGGTCTTAGAGTTCCATCCTTCTTTCCTACAAAAAAAAAACCCTGCAGCAGCAGGAGATGAAGAGGGGCGTATTATTCCAGTCTTAAGTGCCCCTTCAATGTACTCCTTCATGGCATGAGTCTCAGGTCCTGACAAGGAGTATAAACGGCCCTTGGGAGGGAAGGTACCGGGTAAAAGATCAATGGAGCAGTCATAGGGACGATGTGGAGGAAGAGAAGTTGCCAAGTGCTTGTTGAATACCTGCTTGAGATCGTGATACTCAGGAGGAACCTTAGAAAGATCTGGGTAGGTCTCTTGACAAACTGGTTCAGCGGAGAGTGAATTAGCCGTTAGAAGACATGTGGAACAACAAGAGGATGACCAGCTCAGGACCTCACTTGTCCTCCAATCAATGTGCGGATTGTGGTGAAGCAGCCATGAAGCACCAAGAATAATGGGTAGCTCAGGGGAATGGATGACAAGGAAGGATACCATCTCCTGGTGATTTCCTCCTACAATGAACTTGAGAGGCGCAGTCTCTTCCGTGATCTGGTGTAACACATGACCATCAAGTGCAAATACTTTCTGCTTTTTAGAGGTGGGTAGTAATGGAATGTTAAGAGATCTTGCCAAGCCTGCATCAATGAATTCCGTATCAGCCCCAGAATCGATACATGCCATAACCTGCTTAGGAAGACCATTTATGAGGAGTTGTGCCTGTAACGAGACTAAAGAGGATTTCACCAACCTCTGACTCAGTAGGAACCTCCTATCTCCTACTGAGCCTGGTCTTTTAATGGACACCGGTGAACCAGGTGACCGCTCTCTCCGCAATAGAAGCACAATCCCTCCTTTGAACGTCGTGCCCTCTCTTGTGGTGTCAAGCGGGTCCGTCCAATCTGCATGGGAACCACAGGGTCCCCTACTGGAGCTGGAAATACAGGAGATTGTGCCAGGGGATTACATTGTGACACGGGCCTTGGTTCAGTGCGAAGGCTGTTAGAGGTTCGGCTCCTCTCCACTCTGCGTTCGTGAAGCCTCTGATCGATCCTGGAGGAGAGAGTCTCCAGCTGGTTCAGACATCTCGGAGCTTCCCGGGTAGCCAGTTCGTCCTTAATCTCCTCATTAAGTCCTTGATAGAAAGCGTCACATAACGCCTCATCATTCCAGTGGCTTTCTGCTGAGAGAGTATGAAAATCTATTATATAGTCAGTAACCCGTCTCTTGCCTTGCTTTAGAGCTAACAGACCCCGGGCAGCTTCTCTCTCAGGTGGGACTGGGTCAAAGACTCTGATGAGCTCTCTTGTGAAGTCCTTGTAATCATAGCAGATGAGCGAGTCTCTCTGCCATTCGGCCATTCCCCACAGCTTGGCTTTCCCTGAAAAAAGTGAAATCATATAGGCAATCCTAGCCCGTTCTGACGGGAAGGAAGAGGGCTGCAATTCAAAATGGATCTCACACTGGGTTATGAAGGGCCGACACTGACTCCGCTCACCTGAAAATACCTCTGGAGGAGTCAGACGTGGTTCATGGCAAGGTGAGACTTGGCAAAGAGACGATGATCCAGTAGCTTGGACAGAGGCACCTTCCAGTGGAGCTGTAACTGAGGAGAGGTTAGAGAGCATAGTCATCATGTCCTGCATGCTTGATTCCAATTTGGTGATGGACTTCTCAACACATGAGCGCCAATCCTGTGTGGACGATGGATCCATGTTGGCCAGATAATACTGTAATGAGTTACCCTGAGGATCCTTAATACAGCCACACACAGGGAGTTCTGGACAAATGACCAGTTTATTGGTGGAGGAGTATGAACAGAAGATCAGTCCGGGGGAATGGTCTGCAGAAGAAACCAGGCAACAGCTGGGAGGTAAACAGGATGGCAAAATACTCGTCCAGACAACGACAAGGCTCAGAGATCCAAAGACAGGCAGGGTCGGTAACCAGAAGATCCGAAAAGTTGCGGTGTCCGTCGAGGGCAAGGCAAGGAGGGTAAACCAGGGGCATAAAGCAGAAGGTCGGCAACTGAGGATCAATCAGTAGAACGCTGGAACAAAACTAGACATAGGTCTGATTATTATCTGGCAGAGAAGGAGGGATTGGAGGGAGCTTAAGTAGGCAGTGAGAGAAAAGGAAACCAGGTGAACTGAACGAGGTAGCAGAGGCAATTAGGAGGCCAGCAGGTGGATCGAGTAATCAATGATGAGCGCCAGGGGATCAGGGTGGCAAAAACATGACAAAAAGTGACTTTACATTCACATAATCTTTCACTTTGCTGCACGCCTCCTCCACAATATAATAGGTTGGAACACACATAATAACATGCATTATACACAACAAAATAAAGAAATTTAGAACAAAAGCGTGATAATTATAAAGCTTTTACAGTCAGCTGAGGTGTAAAAGTAGTACAAATGAAATTGGACGCGACCGCTTTGAGTATCCAACATCAATAAAACGGGCAATTTAAATGAGGTGGCATCATCTTTTACAGCAGCACCAGCAGGTGTAGAACGAGAGCTTAAGTGCAGCGCAAGACCCATTTGTAACAATGGAAGAATATAACATTTTCCTCAGCAGGATTCTGGTGAAGTTTCAACTAGTGAAATTACTGGAACAGTCTATTAACTGTTCATCGCACGCCAAAGTGATCCGAGACACAAGCAGCTGCTGCAGACTGTAACGCCGCAGTTTGCTGCAACAAGAATGGTATTGTTTCACCTAATTACAACCCCCACCCGATTACTATTCTACCATTAAACACCTATTCACAGTTTATTAATGAATGGAAGTTGATAACACTCATTCAAACCAGAACTGTACATCGTGTGTGTACATATGAGTTCATTTGTTACTTGAGTTGCGTCATAAACTATTGCGTTCTTCAGGGCAGACAAGTCAATAAGTTATTATCAGGAATAGAAGACTGTTGCCCAGACTGGTGAGCCATAAGTTATTACGAGCAGAACATTCTGAGAGGAAAAAAAAAAAGGTAAATTATTTTAGATTGAACCATGGAAGTGAGAGGCAGACATCAGGACAGGCGCCATGTACACTGTTGAAGACTGGTCTGTCACATTTCTGCCTAGAATGGTGCTTTCAGTGCAAGAGCCTCCACATGTGAAGCTATTTTCAGAAAACATAGGTTTATGAGGAAAATGTGAGTTAGGCTCACTGCTGCATTCCTGGGGCTGCACACTCAGTGAAACTTTGTGCTTCTCTGTATTCCCTGTTTTATATCAGTGCTGATCCAGGTAAGAACTGATGCATTGTCTTGACGGCAGCTGTCACCACACAGAAAGTACCAACAGCAGATCAATCCTTTTCCATTGCAGGGAACAGCCAGATGTTAGTCTAATTTTGAGTGTGCACCGTGTGAAGAAAGATCATTATTTTTATTAATTCACTTTTTTAATTTATTTGGATATGATTTTTTTAAAAGAATATAGCAAATAAAAATGGATGCTGCTGTTCTGTAATCTGCAGCAGTTATAAACAACCAGTTCATTTATCTACACATTGCCATAGGCAATGAGGTGACTCAATATAAGCTACAGAAATAAATTAAAATGACAAAATAGTCTTGTTACAGTATGGTGTTAATATGAACAAAACAGTAGGTTTTTTTTGTTTTGTTTTGTTTTGTTTTTTGTCTCATTTGATTTGCACAACTTACCCTGATCAGGCCTTACTTACTGTCCAGTCAGCAAAAACTACTTGCACCTCTTCTACTTCTGTGCAGCACTACCCTCTGAATCTGCACAGCCAGAGTTTACTCTGCCAGTCCCTAGCTGCAGGGGCTTCTGTCTTCAGTAGCAGTAATCTGCTGAGCTCTGCTCCAAGCATCCTTGGCATTATATTTTTCCTTGAATATCATACCACTCACCCAAGTAAGGCAATACCAGAAGAGGTGTTTGAGTTGTGGCGGGAGATGAAAGAGATGCCAATCACAATTTATAAGTCAGTGTGACTTTAAAATAAATCAAAAGTTATTATTTAAGGAAAATGAACTATGCAGCATTGCTTTGATGTGACAATCCCTTTAAATTGGCCAAAAACAGATATAGTTACCTGCCAATGTGATGAACAAATGTGCTTACACTGCCTTTACTGTCACTACAAGAGTTAAACAAGACTGTATGTACAGGACAATGTATTGTGTATTACTTGAATGTGGGTGGTATGAGGGCCCAAAGTTCACAGGTGGAGTTTGTGCTTACAGTCCAACCCTGTGCAGGACGTTTGGCATTTGCCAGAGAACACCAAGATTGGCAAATTTGCCACCGGCACCCTGTGGTCTTCACAGATGAAAGCAGGTTCACACTGACCACATGTGACAGAGGTGACAGAGTCTGGAGACACCGTGGAGAACGTTCTGCTGCCTGCAACATCCTCCAGCATGACCAGTTTGGCAGTGGGTCAGTAATGGTGTGGGGTGGCATTTCTTTGGAGGGCCGCACAGCCCTCTATGTGCTCGTCAGAGGTAGCCTGACTGCCATCAGGTACCGAGATGAGATCCTCAGACCCCTTGTGGGACCATATGCTGGTGTGGTTGGCCCTGGTTTCCTCCTAATGCAAGACAATGCTAGACCTCATGTGGCTGGAGTGTGTCAGCAATTCCTGCACAGGAAGGCATTGATATTATGGACTGGCCCGCCCATTCCCCAGACCTGAATCCAACTGAGCACATCTGGGACATCATGTCTCCATCCACCAACGCCAAGTTGCACCACAGACTGTCCAGGAGTTGGCGGATGCTTTAGTCCCAGTCTGGGAGGAGATCCCTCAGGAGAACATCCGCTGCCTCATCAGGAGCATGCCCAGGCATTGCAGAGAGGTCATACTGGCACGCAGAGGCCACACACACTACTGAGCCTCATTTTGACTTGTTTAAAGGACATCAAATCAAAGTTGGATCAGCCTGTAGTGTCGTTTTCCCACTTTAATTTTGAGTATAACTCCAAATCCAGACCTTCATGGGTTGATACATTTGATTTTCATTGATCATTTTTGTGTGATTTGTTGTCAGCACATTCAGCTATGGAAAGAACAAAGCATTTAATAAAAATGTTTCTTTCATTCAGATCTACAATGTGTTTACTTTAGTGTTCCCTTCATATATATATATATATATATATATATATATATATATATATATATATATATATATATATATATATATATAGATAGATAGATAGATAGATAGATAGATAGATAAATACACACTTATGTATATAAAAGTGCCACAGTCCTATTTCAATCTTTTCTCAACCCTGCTATGGATTCTATGCTTGAGGCAGCCGTGAATAGTGAGGGAAATTTTCTTTGACTTTTCCTCTTTCACGTTGCCCATATGACCAAATATTCAATTACTCTACAATCATTGCTTGATTTCCTCTTGCTCTGCTATTTCTAAGAACTTTCATTTAGTGTGTTTGACCCCAATCAATATAGTTGTCAGATAAAATCTAACAATTGTCCTTTAGACATTGTTCCTTGTTTTGAAACAAATTTTTTTAAGTCTGTTGGTCCATTGGTTCCTAAAATAACACATTCAAATTGAACTGCAGTGTCATCCTGCTTTAAACACATAAATAACCAACATGTATTTGAAAAACTCATTTTAAATAAGTCATGAATAATTATAGTAATAAGACATGAATATTTTTTTTAACAATTTTAAAGTTTTGATTTAGTTCACAAGCCCCCCAAAAAATTCTCTATACACAAATTGTCTTGTTTGAACTGCAAAACCATCTAGGAAAGTTTACAGCCAGGCTTTAAAACCTGTCATAGTACAGAATCTGGCCGTCTTAAATTTTCTAATGCTACACATGAAACAATGCTGATTTTGTTCAACATTTTTCATTCAAATTACTTTAGTATGTCACTTTGTCTTTTATTTCATGTGCCTTCAATCCATCCTTGCACACTTTTTCCTGACTTATTGTTTTTTTTTATCATAATTATAATCATTAACGTCATTACTCAAGTAATTTTTTTTATTTAATTTTGGCCTATAAATAGAATTTCATTTGATTTTAGGATGTCAAATATTAGCTTTCAAAGGGAATATGTACCATGTCTGTGCACTCATGACATGAGATCCAAATATACTACATCACTACAGCAGATTAGAGGACACGCTGAAAACACCCCTAGAAGGTCAGTGTCAAAGCGGCTGACAGCTGGAACAGCAGTGAAGTGTAGTGAAAGGATATAAACATAGCAAAGTCAAAAGCTGGTAAAGGAGAGAATAGAAAGCTCATACCAAAATAAATAAATGAGACCACATAAAATGGAACTAGAAAATAGATATGTAAAATAATCACAATCAATGATTGTGTTGCAAACCACAGCTTATTGCAGTGGACTTTATTTCCTTATGAGAGAGTATGTGGTAGCCTGAGAGTCAAGATCAGCTCAAAAAGTGAAAGACCTCTCACTTCTGAGCACTAAACACTTTTAGAATTCTGTCATCTGCAGTTTGTCAATGGACAGCTAATTCTGGTCATTCACATCATGAGTAATGTGTAAAACTGGCCAAGCTTGCTACTCCTCCACACCACAGACAGGAAGGCTAGACTAACAAACAGGGCAGCAGGTGGCTTAATACTTCATTTAAACACTGCATTATAATTCCTCCATCTCATCATGGTTTCATAAACCTGTTAACTCAATTCTGATCAATTCTGATTCTGTTTAAAGTATTACTTTTAACTGGTATTTCCTCTAATCAGTTAAAAAAAAAAAAAAAGGAATAGAATCAATGACAAATCAGACGCCTGAATTTTTAACACTTTCACCTAAAAAAAAAGGTATGGATCTTTATAAAATTCATATTTCAGCTTTATGTACTTGCGTTACAAAGTGGGGCAGTTCATATTTTGATGACCTCATGTCGTGTCTTCCTCCATCTCATGTAGAAAGGGTATAATTCTGCATGAACACTGAACAGAAGCTGGACTTTAAAATGTTTAAATATCAAAATTAAATCAAATTATTGGTAAGAAAAACTGTAGTTTTTTTTCTTTTTCTGTAATCATTCGGGCCCACAAGTAGCTCCAAGTATTTTGCAGTCAAATAATAATGAGATGTGTACGTGGAGGAAGAACAGCACAGTCAAGAGAGTTGTCTTTAGTGTCAAGTGTATTAGATACTTAAATAAAACATTTCTCTTCTTTGAAATAAGTTTGAGTGTGAAACTTCTCTGGTAAATCATTCATTTAAAGCTTGGTTTAAATAGTCATTTATCTGCATTGTTTAAGGAAGCTCACTGCCTAAACGGGGAATGTTTGGTGAAGTAAAGGTTATTTGTTAAAGTGTAACTTGACTTAAGTTCCAGGGCTTTATGGTGTGGTGATGGTCACCGTTGCTACGACCTGAATCTCAGATGGATTTCTGTGTGGAGTTTGTATATTTTTGCAGGGTCTCCTAGAAACTCTTTTCTCTAGCCTCACCCCTAAAAATGATGCAACTCAAGATTTACTGAAAAACACCATATTAATACCCTTAGGAGAAAGTATGTCTTTGTTATTGTTTGTTTTGTCTTTTTTTTTTACGTTTTTTTTTTTTTTTTTTTTTAATAACTGTCAGTCATGCAGTCATGTTGTTCTGTAGGGTGATGACTGCTGTCCTATTTGGTTTGATGAAGTCTCCCTAAACACATTGTAGTTTCTTCACTGTATTATGTGGGTGTGAAGACGTGTCGTATAATATTTGGCTGCTTGTGCAATATTTGTCTGTGGACAACCAGCTCCACTGGCTCCAGATCAGTCCCCAGCACCTCTGGCTCTGATGCTGCTTCAACAATATGCTGTGAGACAGATTGCAAGCAGCAGACTGATAAGCAACATTTTGATGCTGCGCTGAAGGATCTAAGCTTCCTCAAGCAGTGGAATCTACTCTATCATTTCTTACAGATGGCATCGGTGTTGCATTTTTAGGCTGTAATTAGCTGAACTCCCAGGTATTTATAGATCATCACCTCCTCTACCAAACAGTGCTTTGTTTATTGTTTTTTATCCTCCTAAAATCCACATCTCTTTTGCTGTGTTTGTGCTCAGTAAGGGGGCAGCATCTAACAAACTGATGAGTTGCCTACACTAATCCTGCTTTTCATCATCAATACATCAAATTCTTGTTAAGTGTTTGTTCAGATGACAGGACTCAGAGTTGTACTGGAAGTCTGATGTGCACAATGTGAATAGAAAGGGTCAGTACAGTCCCTTGTGTGCAGACCACCTTCTCAGATATATTTCATTTGAGTCACAAACTGTTGTTCTTCTATAGGTCAGCTGTTAATGCTGGTGGTTGTGGTGACATCCCTGTGAATTTTCTGGAGCCTCTGGCATAACAGTGTTGGCTCAGTCGTCTTAAGAGCACTTAATGAAGCAGGGAGTATGACCCTCACAATGCTGCGATTTTTCCAGGTGAGAGCGGGCTCTTTGAAGCAGTAGTATAATAGTGTCTTCAGCTCTAACCATTACAATGAGAAAATTGTTATAGGTCCTGAGAGGTGTTCACTTGCTTATTGATGTGAGTTAATAACAATCTTCTGACTTTTAAGATGTGAAATGTTAAAGCAACTGCTCTGTAATCAGCATATGGGTGAGAGTTTTCTCAGTACTAGCACAACACAGTAAGTATATGCACTGATGCACAGTCAAGCATCCATTTCTAAATCAAATATTATTGTTTTTTTTCTCATTACAGTTTATAATCCAGGGAAGCATGAGTGGTTTCTCTCTGTATTGGCCCTGCCATGGACCAGCCACTATCTGGGTTTGTCCTGTCTGGGATAAGACATTGTAATGTAGTAATGATGGCATTGTTTAGATTTGGGCTGTTGTAATTTATCATTTATGTAAGTGCAATTATGTATGAAATCTATGATCAAAGTTACATTGTAATTATGTTGGCAGCCTTCATTTGCTTGGGTAAAAAGGAAAATGTCATACATGTCCACATTGTTTTATTTAAAGTTAATGTATAAAATGTCAACTACTGCCCAAAAAAAAAAAAAAGAGAAATAAATAAACAAAAGAAAACAGCTTGGTGAGCGATGGGCTGGCGAACTCTCCTGTATGTACCCTGCCTCTCACCTGTTAATTGCTGGGATAGACTTCAGCTTTCCTGCGACCAAGAACCGGACAAAGCGGTAAAGAAAAATAAACAAATAAATAAAAATACAGACTGCCAAAATAAAAAGTTAAAGGTATTAATGAGTGTGTATACACTTTTTATGACTCTTGCAGAGTCATAAAAGCATCATGAGCCGTGATGAATCACACAGACATGAACATGTCCAAGTCATTCATTATACACACATTACTGGCAACAGATAAAATCGGGAGTACAGCCCGGGGAAGAGCTGCTCACAGCGCAGTGAACAAATGTCATTTTGATAGCCTTAGAAGTTTAAGAAAAGATTAAATCTGCGACTCAGTGGTATTGTTTTCCAGTCTGTTGTTGCGACCTACAGAGATAACAGCCAAATGTTGACACTACTGCAGATATTTTAATTACATCATTAACTCGCTCAGATACTAATTAGGAGCTTAATTTAGTTTGATAAATAACAGCAGATCAAACGTCTGTCCAACATTCACACACGCCTCTCTAAAACACAATAACGGCGATCTTTTAACATCCCTAACTGGCTGTTTGAGAATACAGACCCATTAGTTAATCAAGTTTTAATCTTGGGCTTCTGCCAGTGGTAATTGTCATCCCTATTAGAATCTTCATTAGACATGGATGACACTTCACACAACAGCATGTACAGATGTACACACAAACGCACAGCAACGCATCCATATTCAAATCAGGTGCTGGTGTCATTCACACTCACAGTTTCTAATCCAGGAACATTAATAAACTCAGAAACCCCAAAGACACACAGATGCAATTCGTTGGTCCACTTTGAGATGGAGAAAAATGCTGTTGTGTCCAATGGTGTTTGCACTAGAGCAAGCCTGTGTGAGCTTAGAGCTTAAAATGTCAGCGTGATTACTTGCACATCCACAAATGAGTGACAAATTCTTTTAAGCACACACTAGGTGATTTTTCTTAAGATCAAGCATGCAGTGTGTCCTTTTTTTTTTAGGATGAAAAAAGCAATTTATCTCACTGAATCGCACCCACTGATTGTGTTTGACCTCGAGCAGAAAGACAGAAGACAGAAAAGAAAAGAAGAAGGCATGCAGTTTGAGCCTCGTGGGCACCTCTCCGCGGGCGGTCCCTACGCCTGCACCCTGGCTGATAACGTGGGATGGAAAGAAAGTAGAAATTTAGAGGAGGGGTGGAGGAGGCATTGACAAAGAAAAGCAGACATCATGCAGTAATAAAACAATCCAACTGCTTTTGTGGTGCAGTTTGATTTTTTACTATATTTTCTTTATTTAGTTAGCAGATTTCAAGTTTATTCCTGCACTGTTTATTGAACTAATTTAGACCTTAAAGTTTTCGCAAATGATTAAATAAGAGTAACTGAAAGGGCTAAATGTCACCTTTTACACAAAATGAAACAATCACATTTATTTTGGGTTTTAAAAGGAAATAATCTAACTTCATGAAAAGGCATCTTTGTGTTTTTGCCCTCCGATCTTTTTATTTAATGTCACTAAAACTATGTAGTTTTTCATTTAGTACAGATGTTTTCAGAATAAAGCTTATTTGCCCTTTGAGTTGACAGATATCACGTGTTGCTTTACACACAACAAATGAGCCTTTTTTCACTAAATTTGCATTTCAGAGCTCTTTGTCTCAGCTTATCAATTTTTTATTGTTTCTTACAATTAATGAAAAAGTCTTTATTGACAAAATTGACTATTATAGATATGAAAATCCCAATACTGGTAATGTGAGCAACCTCCATAACAATAAAGATAAACACTGAGACCGAGTTTAAACTTTCACCTTTTAGTAAGAAGTCTCACTATACAGATTTAAAACACAACTAAACATAATAAACCTTGTCCTCTCTTTCAACTTAGCATTGTCAATTATTACATGGTCATTATTTTACTGTTTTGAGTTGTAAATAGAACTGTACAGTGAAAGCAACACAAAAGCAAAACTAACTCAAATAAGGGGAAAATAAAAATCACATGTATAGTTCATGCCTATAAAGTAATGTAGTTACGTCGTATTTAACGTTAATAAATTGAGTGAAAACCAGAATTCACCTAAATTTATTGCTGATGTTATTAGTTTTTGTTCATGCCTCTATAAAAGCTGCAATCTCAAGTGATGGTCCACTGCAAACATTGCTGGTGCTGTGTAGTTAGAGGGCTGTGCTCACTGCTTTGTAATGTGAAATTCAATCTTTTTAAATCTAAATCAGCCTGGGTCATTTGCACTGAACATGAATTATAAATTCATCTCTTCACAGCACTGTGTCATTGACTCCACCTTCTTTTTCTTGATCGGTGTTATTTGTCTGATAGCACCCATCTGCACTGGTACATAAATCTAACAAAAAGCATGTCGCCAGTTATAAATTCTTTGCCTATTATTGGAACAAGTAAATGAAAAAAAAAAAAGTTAGGTAAAGAGGTGAACTTTTTTTTTTTTTTTATTTGAAGAGTCATTTGAAACTTTCTTCCTGTTACTCTGGCACCAGTCTCTGCCACGGACTCACCTGCCCCTTCTCCAGCTCCTCACTGCTGTTCACCTGAATACTAGTCATCTACACCAGCAACCTGTTTACCACCAGTTCCACATTCGCTCTATCAGAACCTCATTCACTTGCTTAGTACGATTAGTTCCTGCTATCTGATCCTGAATTAAAATCCTGCTAACTCCATCCATTCTCTCTATGTGAGGTCCTTCGTTACTCTTCCATTTGTTTTAAACTATTTGCTTAAATGGCGCCCTGCAACGGACTTGTGACCTGTCCAGGATGTACCCTGCCTTTTGGCTGCTAATGCTTCAGCTTCCCCACCACAACACTAAACCGGATTAGGTGGAATACAAAACGAATAAAGTTTTAATGGCATTTAAGTGACTTGTGCATTTGTCTTCATATTTTTCTCAGTCAGTTGCTATAATGTATTACCAAAATGTTACGAAAATGCTTATCAACAATACAACTGAGTGGTTTGATCAAGGAGTTTAGGGAAAGATGTTGTTTTTATAACATTATTTAAAATGAATAGCTCACAGTTCTGTGTCCTGTCCTAATGTGTCAGACAGGCGTTTAATCAACATGTTGGGTTAATAAAGCATACAAATACAGATTACAAAGGACTACAAGGGGCAATAGTGTTAAAGTTTTTCAGTCGATATCCTCCTATTAGGACATCTCATAAACAGTAGTGTAAACCACAACTTAACAAGTTAAGAAACATGAATATTTGAATCATGAAACTGCAAAACATTTATAAATGTTTCTTTATAAAAATCTGATATAATTTATCAAGTGTCTGAAGTTGGTGGTTCTTTAATCTCCTCTATTTTCCTTTGAGAAAAACGTGTTTGTTTGTACTTTAGTATGAATGAATTTGTTTCTACTTGATATTAGTCAAGTGAATGGGAAGGTATTACATTTTTATGAAATTACCAAATTATAAAAATGGAGCATGAATCAACGCTGGGATGAAACAAAGCCAGACTTCCATGGCTTCAAAAGCTTCCATTTGAAAGTAGTCATAATCCGAATGTGTGTATGTGTGTTTGTGTGTGTGTGTTTTCACACTGAGGAAAGTAGACTTGGAGAGATAAGGATTGACCTTCAGTCCTCTCATTCTGGACTCCCTTCTAGGAAAGCATCAAGGTTTGGCAAACTTAAAAAGACAAAGATGGGAGAACAAATTAGCTAAAAAGAACAGAACTGCAAGCTGATGTAAAGCGTAAGTAAACTTCTATTAAATTTAGAAGAGGCCTAAGTGAAAGACGTCAGCACAAGCATGATACAAATCCCAGAGAACATGCAGAAGTTGTTTAGTACGGGCAAAGTAAAAAGCTTATTCAATTATCTTTCTATCCCTTTCCCTGGCCATTTTTCCCACAAAATTCTGCTAATGTTGACTATTAATGCAGCCAATATGACACTTTTGGACCATAGTATGTGAATATAAAAAGATTGTTTTACCTAAAATTTTTCATTATGATTGCGTTTGACCAGTTTTGATCTTATTTGGTCTTATTCCCCCCACTTTTTTTTTTTTTTTTTTCATGTTTTGCTACATTTTTTTATTTCAACTTGCAGAGTTCTACTTTCCCCAACATTGCTGCTGAAGGTGGAGTCCCCATTACTTGCTGCTGGCTACACGTCCGCATTTATATGACGCCCATGCGTAATCAGCATACCATTGGCACATAGGTGTTGAAGTGACTTGCATGTTATGGATGTGCAAAGTGCAACATTGACTAGAAAGCTAGATTTGCTCATGCACACAAGAGTATGAGCACGAGATCGGAGGTAAACACAATGGCAGGTAGTTTCAATGATCACCTTGATCACCTTGTTAGCAACTACCTCAATTTATGTAATTGTTCCTCTGGTTGCAAAGTACCAAACACTGATTTTTAATTTATTCAACATACTAGTGAACTGATGTTTACCAAAATGCTTTAGAAATACATTGATACCAGCAGACTGACCTTTTTATCTAGTTCAGAGTTTAGTGCCATGTACTGCCCTCTAGTGGCAGCTTCCAGCATTTTGGCTGCAGCATGTTTGCGATGTTTGCAGCAAGTAGCTGAACGATGTTGTGCATCCAAGCATACACAGCATTTATATCCCATCCCATAGAAAACCTCTTTATTTTATGCATGTGTGTGTGTGTGAGGGTGTTTATGAATAAACACATGTATGTGTGTAAATGACACTTGTGAGCTTGTGAGGGACTTAATAGGTAATTTTCTTTCTGTTTAATGTAAAGCTTTTGTATTAAATGTTTTTGTATGAAAAGTGGTTTTTCAATAAAATTGTATTAGTTAATTGATTGATTAATTAGCCACTTTGACTATGCTTAAATTAAAGAGGATTAAAGAAGAGGTATGAGCCTGTTAGGAAAGTGGACTTTCTTCACAGAAGTTATCAAAGTACCACCAGTTTACAAAGACATCAAATTCATATGCTTATACCAAAGATACATCACTCAGTAGACAGTATTTCAGTAACAATGAGCTCCTTGTAATGATCAACTTCTCAAATAAAATGTGTTCCTTTCTCACAAATAACTAGATACTTTTTACATCACAGGCCTTTTTTCTTTTTTTTAAATTTTTTTTTTTATTTACCTTTCGGCATATTGTAGGAGGTCTGAGAGGAAGCAAGACTTCTCCATCTTCTTTTTGGCTCTGTATTTTTGCCTTTGAAAATCTAGTCCATGACAGACGTCTTTGGCCACAGGTCCTTTCATGTCTTTCTGGAAAGAAAACGTTTCTTTTGGATTTCCACTTTGCAAATGCAGATGCACATTTTGTCAGATGGTGGAAAAGCTGATTAAGTGGCAGAAAATTCAAAAGTAGAGTTTCTCAACAGTGGCAACAGCTGCCAGTAACTGCACTACAAAGCCACCTGAAAAGTAGGATGAACTTCTAAAAAGACAGTTTTAAAAGGCCCATGATGTGCTTCCAAAATAAGTTCATACAAGACAACAAACTTATGATACTAAATTATTTATTTTTAAGTTCTGTATTCCTAATTTGCTGCTTTGATCCTGAATAAGGAAGTGAATAACTGCAGCTTTCTCTGAAAGTGGTGTGGATTTAAGGTCAGCTTCTCCAGACATATGCATGGCAAGGAAAGAACGCAACGATTTTCAATTTCCCTCCCATGTTCACAGATTACAGCACTGTATGAATGTCACATGTCAGTCCTGGCTCAAGCTGTGCAGCCACATGCAATTAGTTTCAGTGTGGTGTCTATTTTTCAAATGCAAGGTAGGCATCACAGAAGCTATTTTCAGCAAACCAGACAGGGATTATGTGTCTTGGCCAACACATTGACTCAGTATCATATCAGTAACAATACAGTAATACAGCACAAATGCAATGTGCCACAGATATTAGAAATACTCCTTATTTCTTGTACTGAAGTCAATAATGAAATTAAATATTTTTCAGATAATGTTTACAAACAACTGTACTCAAGAAACAGTTAACATCCAGGTTTTTTACATTTTGACTCGTATTAACCATAGATTACCTAAAACTATATATGGCCATTACAAGTGTCAATGCTGCCAAGCGGTGGTATTTCTGGGTCACAGCAGTAAGTAGTATATATAGAAACATTCAAAATCCAGACCGTGTTCCCAGTGTGAACATGGTGTAGATTAAGCCGTGAGCTGCATAAATAATGGCTGGCTGATGCTGAAGTGAGAAAACACCATTTGCAGCAGGCTGGTGGTTCCAAAAAATCTCTTGTTGCAATAGACATATATTCAAAATCCATCAACATTTTACCCATACATTATCATGTTTTCATCAGTATACAAAAATAACATACTGTCCAGATGGTTTTACTAATTCTACTCCACTCTTCTTCACTTATGTCATGACTTCTGACTACAGAACGAACATTTCATTTGACAACTGCAATAAGTTGAAACATCAGAGGAGAAATTCATAAAATGAAAGATTTGTCCTTGTACATTAGCCTAAGCTTGCCCCCTGGTGTGCCTGTCAGTGTATGATTGTGTGTGTGTGTGTAAATAGGTGACTGTGGCACGTAGTGTGAAGTACTTTGAGTGGTTAATATGACTGGAAAAGTCCATTTGCCATTAGTTACACATAGTTTTCAATTAAAAAAGAAAAGCTTGCAGGAGCTTGGAATAGAGAAAGATAATGCATGGAAATGACTGCTTTCAAACTCTAAATTGGGACAATGAGGGATGATCACAATCATTGTGACAGACAACGTGCAGAATATCTCTAAAATTATGTGACAGAGCAGACTGCAATTTTGTGTTGTCAAAGCTAATATATGGAAAAAGTATGGCAAGTCATAAGCAGATAAGATGAATGAAAGTGAAACTTACGGTGTGTAGAATCTAAACTGTGTAGATTTTTGTAAACTGTTAAAATGTGTTGCTCAGTGTAAAGAAGAAATATAGACTACCTTGGAGCAAAGCTACTGTTCTACTGCTTCATCACAAAAAAATCAGATTGGTACCATTTAATTAGAGGGTAACTTTTATTTTAAAAAAAAAAAAAAAAAACTAAACTGAATATGAACCTTTTTTCTATATTTAACTGTAATAAAATTCATGTTTCTATCTGGTTTAGAATGAGGATATTTCTGTCATTCAGAAGTGAATGTCACCCCCATATAGTTATCTTGCTGTACCTCTGTGGTTATAAATCAAAAATGACTCTCTTTAAATAGGGAAATTAATTATTTACACTTCAAGCCAAAATACCTTGAAAAGGAAGGAAAAAAATACTGACACATAATAAGTCATATACAGGCCTGAGAGGCAGGCCACTCTATTACCATAGTCTAGATTTATAATGCTCTCACAAGTGTCAACCCACCAATGGAGGTACTTTGGTCAGTTAGAACTCTGCATGTTGCTCTGACTCAAGAAGAAAAGAAAAAAGTAGGAGCACTCTGACAGCACTGATCTCGGTCAAGCCATTCCATTTTTTCTTTTTATTGCCAATGATTGTCACTCTCCTGGCAATATTATCCTTATCTACCCATAGGTGGGTGCAAACATTTGTCACAACGTGGTGGTCATGAACAGCTTACCAGAGAAAACAAATCCTGCACCATACCAGCTTCCATGTTGAAGAGTACAACTTGTTGTCACAGTTCTACATTTTCTCCATTGGTTTTAGAAAATTATTTTGGTGCCTTTAGAGTCAAGGCTCAGGAAAAATATGATGCCAAACTAGTGGTTGTAGGAGTAAATGAATGATGTGATCTATCGTCACTTTGTGAAGGGACTCAATAAAACCCACTGAGAACTTTACAAAAACAACCCACACATGATTGCCATTGTTACCGCAAGGGGTTCTCTTGATGTTTCTGGATCTACTTTGTTTACGGCAGCAAACCACAGTTTAACTTTTTGCCATTTTTAAAGGAAAGAAAAAAAAAAACAAAAATGTTATGCTTTAGCAAACTTGCAAAGTTCACAGATGTTCCCCGATGTTTGTGCCTGCCTTGCACCGGGAAAAATTCTTTTAGAAAAAAAATTCCTGGATCCAGGTGGTGATCTGAATCACCCACAAACTTTATTTCATCTCAGACATTTTATGAAGATTTCATCAACATCTGTCCATTAGCTTTTGAGTTATGTTACGTAATAGAAAATGACTGTCAGATCCAGCAATGTAGACATAATATATTGTGCTGCCAACCCCATTCTGTTATCTCTTCTTCTGAAAGGAAAACAGATTGTTAGCCTTAATGCTAAATTAATGTTAAGTCATATTTAAATTTTTTTAGGGTATTTTTTTACAGCAGTAAAATTAAGAGTGTACATTTAGACAAATATCACAACTTAGCCAAAATATGACTTGAGCAATTATGTCATAAGGCTGATGAAATAAACACTTTTCTGCTCAACATCATCAAGCTGAATAGTTGTAAAGCACTGCATCTGACAAGATAGACGTTACCTAGCAACATAAATGGAGCATTGCAGTGACTAAATTATTTCTACCCATAGCGTGGATAACAGTATTTCACACAAGTACTGGGCATCTTCGGAGACTCTAATCCAGTAATATGACAAAATAAGGCTGAAGCTTTCAGATAACATTCATTGTTTAAGCCACTCAATTTAAAAAAGCCTGCCGGTCTGAAAGTGTCTGTCTTTGTGAAGAGCAATACGGCGTTTGTTTGATTAAATTTTCCAATAGCAGAATCAGTCAGAATCAGTTGAGTGTAGAACGAGGAGAAAAACATCATGGATAAATATCAAAATCCGACAGCTGAGAAGAGAAAACGGTGAAGTCATTCATCTGTAAAGAGCTGGCAACTTGGCAGTTTTCTTTCTAAATTTGCAAGGACCTGGACAGTACCCTGAATGACAGGGTACTGTGTGCACACAGTGCAGCATTTAGTCAGTCAGTTCAGAAAATGATTTGACAGCCAAATTATTGTATTATAAATGATCCAGGGAGCAATATTGGAACCAGACTAATGACGTCAAATATGTGTGTGTACGACTTAGTACTTCAAATATGATAGTGTGAAGAGTTGTAGGAAGCGATAGCCACTTTATTGGATTCCTTTAAACATTATGACCACTGTTATCATATATTTATATCATATATATAATTTCATATGACACATTTTCTTGCATGAAAACTTAAAGTACCCTAAATGAAAAAAGACAATCAACAATACATCAACATATAGTCGCCTCCAAACACACATACACTGTTCAATAAAATAAAATAAAATAAAAGTGAACACATTATTTTCTTGTAACTCAAAGTCAGTTACACTTTTGGTATATTAATCTGTCCAGTAAGGATGTAGCACTGATTGTGAATCAATTGCTCCTGCCGTTGTATGAATGCAGTAGACAGTGGGTGGAAATGAGAGGCAACTGGCAAGACAACCCATGCATCCATCCATTTTCTTACCCGCTTGTCCTAATTAAGGGTCATAGGAAGCTGGAACCTATCCCAGCAATCGTTGGGCAATTGGCAGGGTACACCCTGGTTAGGTTTGCATTTTGCCAGTGCCCTTACTATTAGAGATTACGTGAAGCAGTGTCTGCAACCCAGTGTCTGCCCATTAACTAGACCTGAAGACCAGTGCAGCTCATCCAGGAAGGCATATCACTGCATGTTGTGGCAATATGCTTTTCTGTGTCCCAGCACAGTGTCAATAGCATGGAGGTGATACCAGGAGGGAGGCCACTATACCAGGAGATATGAAGGAGGCCTTAGGACAACAGTAGCAGGACTGCTATTTGCTCCTTTCTGCAGTGAAGAGCTCTGCCAGAGCCGCAATAAGGCTCTGGAAAAAAAAAAAAACAAAAAAAAAACTCTGAAGGTGGTAAAGAGGCTTCACATCCATAAGTGGGGCCTGGGAAAACAAGTCAAACACCATGATGCCCAACTGGCGTTTGCCAAAGAACTTCAATGATTGGTAGATTCAGCATTGGTGTCCTGCTATTCACGGATGACATCAGGTTCACATTGAGCACTTGTGACAGTCTGGAGATGCCGTGGAGAATGTTCTGCGGCTTAAAACATCCTCCAGTATGACCAGCTCTACAGTGCTTCGGTAAAGGTTTGGGGAGGTATATGTTTGGAGAGCTACATAGACCTCCCTGTGTTATCCAGAGGTACCCTGACTGCCATTTTGCACCATTATGAGATCCTCAGATTCATTCTTGATGCATTGCAGTGCACAGCTTTGTGTAGATATAGTGTGTCAGCAGTTCTTGCATGATGAAGGAATTGATGTTATGGACTCACCTGCCCATTAACTAGACCTGAAACTAGTAGAGCACCTCTGGAATATCATGTCTTTTTCCATCCACCACCGTGTCACACCACAGACTGTCCAGTGGTGTGACAGCGGTGTTACGGTCCAGTGGTGTAGAGACATTTTTCAGCCACGTCATCCCTAAATCAAGCGTGCCAACTTTTAGTTTTAGTAGAGCAATTTCACATTGTCTGAGTAAATATAAACCGATAAATTACACTTAAGCACTTAGAATCAAAATGATACTTCACGGCAGTACAGAGTGTTCAGCATTGTAAGATTAACAATCTGATTTCATGAGCCTCGATCCTTTGTTGTTTTGCTCCACTTCTGCTTTCATTAGACAGAAAGTTAAAAGATGCTAAAAAGCAAAAAAGACACACTGAACAAAATGACACTACTGTTTCTATGACAACAGTTTTAGCAACACAACAGTTTGGGGCAATAATGTGAGAAAATTACCTTTACGATCCACTATTATACTTAGTGCTCATAATATTTTAAAAGCAATCCATGAAACCAAAAGTCAGTATTTTCATCACTGTGATTAAAACACTGGCTGCATAATAATTGAAATGACAGACAATGAGAAAAAAAAGACAATTTAGATTTATTTTTTTTGTAAAAATAAGACCAGTTTCGTGTTATTTGTGCAGGCATAGAAGAGGGGAAAAATTAGACATGAGTCACCAACTCCAAAAGATCAAAACGCTTGTTGACAGCAGGGAGCTGTAGCCTGAAGAGGTTGAGTTCATCTTCTCATAGAACTTCTTTTCCCCCTTTTGGCAGATTTTCACATCAGGTTATGGTTTTCCTCCATATTTCAACATAAAACTTAGTACTTGTGTGAAAGGAAATTTAGAGTGAAAGTGAGCAGAAACTATTAATCATCATGTTAGTCCTGCAACACTGCAAACAATTCAGTAATTCAATGATTCAACATATGAATTAAAGCAGATTAAAAAGCATCAAGCATCAGTCAAATTGGTTAGTCTAACTGGCCATCAAACGGAAGGTAGGCGGTTTGATCCTGGCTTCCCCAGACTGCATGTCAAAGTACCCTTCGGCAAGATACTGGCCCCAAAATTGCCTCCGATGTGCTCATCGGTGTGTGACTGTGTGTGAGAGGGGAAAACATTTTATAGATAACTACTCACAAGTGCTGTATGAATGTGTGAATGGGTGACTGTGGCTGGCTGTTAAAAAAGCCCTTTGACAGGTCAAAATGACTAGAGCAGGGAAATACGGTCAATTTCACACACATAGTTGTACACATAGAACAAAACATCAAACAGGATGAGACAAAGTCAAAGGTAGGGCGCCAAGCAAACCTTGCATTGGTTGCACGATGCAGCCATGCATGGTGGCTTGCATGGTGCAGCCAAGTTAAGTGTCTCAGCGAAAAAAATTTTACATCGTGCTTTCAGCACCACAGTTATTCATTTTAAGGATTACTTTCTGTCTTTATATTTTTTTCTTTATAATTACCCTCACAGTAAATCATTGTGATCAAGTTTTAGAAAAATGTTAATCTTTATTTGAACTATGAATGGTCAGTAGAAAAAAACATTATAAACCAATTTAAACTTCTGGTTTCACTGAAAGATGCCAAATATCTTGAATTCTGAGAAAACTCAAAAAACTTTGCTGCTTAAGGCAAAATTCTTTTTTTTTTTTCTTTTTTTTTTTTGTTAAAAAGAGTCAGTTTCCCCTATCAACATCCTATTTGTTCAGCAGCGACTGAATGACTGTGTTGTTGCTCAGATCTACTTCAGCACAGCCTCCAGGTGAAGTTCAGACACTAGGAGTGAGTTTGTCCTTGTTAATCAGCCAGTATGTTCTCAGCCTAATGCTCCTCCAGAAACTGATGGATTTCATTCTTCCCTAAACGCTCAGGAAAAGAGGGATTGAACTCAGAATAAGCAGACAGAAACTTTAAGAGATAAAAGTCTTACACTTATACCTGCCAAATGTTTGGTCACAAACTTAGTCGCACTCCACAAATTTTTGATTGCACGTGAGACAGAAACTCTAAAGCGCTCTAAAGCCTGAGAGGTGATCTACTTGTCATCATGGAAAGTCTAGGAAGTCGTGCAATCAGAAACTAAAAACAAAGCAAAGCAAATAAACAAGAACATGATTTTCACAGTTTCTGATGACTTGTAGAGATATCTGTTGTTGACATATGTCAAAAAAGCTCAATTTGAGGGAGATCTTCAGGCTGTTATGCTCCTCTTCCTCAGTCAATATTAATTGACAGAGCATAGTGGTGGATCTGCACATCACTGTCCACATTTACACTTTGATTTAGCTCTTTTGGGCCGCAGTAAAGGCAGATCTAAATTGATAAGACATGTAATCTGATAATGTAGCAAGTTCATCACACTGCTAAGAGCCTTTTTTCCTTCTCCTTAGACAGACTCATTCATTATGTAGAGATCCATAACTCTGATGAGGAGGTGGTGTGTGCTGGGATTTGGAGACACAGAAATATAAGGGGAGAGAGAAACTGAATGAATTAGATCAGAACGATGGTATTCAGTGAAATCTTTGGTAATTAGATGGATTAATGAATCAGACAATTCACAAAATGAAGATTAATTCCCATGACGTTGCCATCATGTTATGTATTTATCAATGTCCAGCAAGTATTGCATTAATAAGGCATAAATCTGTCCCTGTAGATAATAAAGGGATAATGCGTTTAATTCATAAAGCAACGTAATCTGCTTGAAGATGTGATAGGATTTAATAGAGAAATGGAGGATAAGCAGAAGAGAGAGATGCTAGAAAGCCGTGATTGGTTTTTGACAGGATTGAACTATTGCCAAAGTTAACCTTTAATATACGCCACCAAAATTCCCATGTGATTCGTGATAATTTAGTCCTGGTGTGTCTGTGCTTTACCTGTATATTTTCAAGTGCCTTTCCATGAAATTGTCAAGAAGGTCAGATTTAAAAAAAAGATAATGAATAACTGCAGGTGTGGTTCAGCAGTCTCTAGATAAAAATGTTTCTGAAAATAATAGTTCCATAAATTAGTCTCCAGTTGCACACAATAAGGCTCACTTGCAAGTAAAATTACAAATTCATGAGGTCTTACAAGAATAATGAGGTATCAACCAAATGAAGTTTTATTTGATTTAAAACAGCATGGTATTTAAATATTAAGTTCCTGTATTACCTTTATTATAGAATGGCTTCTGTCACTGCTTAACTTTTCTGATTACCTAGAAATAACAGAAAGAAAAATCCCCACTGAGGAATTTACATTTAAAATATTCAAGATTATATTTCTTTAATATTTAAGTGCTCACCGTGGTGAGAGCTTTTCTTGAAATGCATTTTTGTTGAGTACTTCACTGGAAATATTTTTTTTACGGTTCATTTGAACAGTTATCAGGGCCTTGCGCATTAGAGGAGGAGACAGATGGTCATCTAGCATCAGCATCAGCAAGAAGGACCGAGAGTAATGTTACACAATCATGACTTGTTAATATGAGAGCTGTACGGAGGGTTATAAGAAGTTTTATAACCGAGCAGAAGGTTTTTTACTAAAGGAGCACATCTGCTCTTGAACACAAATGACTGTAGCCTGTAGCACAACTATCAGAGTACAGCATTAAGCATTTACGGTGAATTCTGACATAACACCACCGACTGAGACATTTATTTTTAAAGAGACCAACTGTCAAACATTCTGTCGATGGGTTGGCTCTCACCTGTCCAAAACAAAGTACATGTGAAATGCTGCATGTTGTTGGCAACCCGGATACAGCCTGCAGAGTGTGACTTATCACCTGTACTAAGGATAGTGAAAATTATGTGTTTAATTTCTTTGGAATATATTGCAGATGCCTTAAATCCTCGATCCCCACATCCACAGATGAGTTATAAGACATGAAATGCTCCTAGCATTCCCAAAATACAATATACATCTACCCACACACACACACACACACACACACACACACACACACACACACACACACACACACACTTTTTTCCAAGAAAATAGCTGAAGAATAAAATGTCACTGCCTGTCCTTGAAACCACTCTGTTCACTGCTGTCTGCTCTTCCATCAGTACTAATTACTGTAAATGAGTTTTAATGGAGGAAGCTGAAGCCTCCCTGATGTTGGAGATTTAGAGTCAATAGGCATGTAATAGCACTGGCTCTTTTGTCCACCATGAATCAAGGTTGTGTATGAATGCCTGGGAGAGTGAACGTGCATGTCAATTACCAGCAAACACTCCAACAGTATGTTGGAAAGGTCAGAAACAAAACTTGACAAAATAATGTTTATTTTTATATATATATATATATATATATATATATATATATATATATATATATATATATATATATATATATATATATATATATATATATATATATATATATATATATATATGTTTTTAATTGCTTGCCTTTTCAGTTGTTGTTGCTTCTGCAACAATTGAATGTTCCTCTGAGGATCAAATAGGTTTCTTTCTCATTTCTAATTTTTTTAAAAGAAATTTAAGCAGACAAATATCTAGAAAAGACAACCCAGAAGAAGGATATAGAAGATATGTCCATAATCTTTATCTATTGTACCAGAAGAATGCAGGACATTTTATTTTTATTTATTCATTTTTATACGTGTGGGAACTACTTCAGAAGAAAGCTTTTTGCCATGAGGCTCCATTGCACATGTAATCCCTCAGAAACTGAAACAAGCAGTCACTCACCAATGTGAAAAGTGCTGATTACTGAAATAGGCTCCAGCTGCCCTGCAACCTGTAACTGGACTAAGCAGTGAGTGAGTGAGTGAATGAATGAATGAATGAATGAATGAATGAACGAATGAATGCAAAAGTGCTTTTTCAAATTGTATAAAAATTCCTCGAAAACAGTTTTTACCAAAGTCTTTCCTTTTCTTACATGTATCAATGTAGCTGTGGAGTGAGACTCACAAAAAGAAAGTTTTGCAGGTAATAATGACAGATGAAATATCATTCATGTGGATTTTTATTGAGTTTGAGCTGGTCACTGGATTTTTTTTCTTTCCCTTCTTTTTTCTGTTTGTGGGCAAGACAAGTGTACATACACAGAGGCCGCCTTTATTGTGAAGCCCTGCTGAAGTATTTCCAAACCTTACACTTACTGCAAGGAAAGTTCTCGCTGTCACACACAGAACTGCCAGTGAGATGTATTTCTGCAGCTGCTTCTGTGATTCAGAATCATGGAATTCAATTCAATTCACTTCAACTTTATTTATATAGCATCAAATCACGGCAATGCCATCTCAAGATGCTTTACAGACAAGAAAAAAAAACAATGAAACCAAATTCATAGTTGAACCCAGGGATGGTATGTTGTTTATGCAGCATTATCCCAAACAAATGAATAAAGCCCCCAAGTAGCAAAATAACAGATGAAACGGAGGCAATCTAGCAGTTTAGTATGATATTATAGAAGTTAAAGTAATCTTAAATTCACGTCCTGCTTGAAAAATAATCTTTAAATATAGTTTAAATATAGGGTCCAGCTCTGCATATCAATGGGTCGGGTTTGGTCATCATGATGAATTCGGGTTGGAAAAAACTGGACTCTGGTTTTGTACACATGGTATTGGCTTTGTTTTTCTTCCTACACAAACAACAATCTGCATCACTTCCTTTCTTCTCCTTGATGCATTATTGCAGTTGGTATACTGAGACCCCCACATCTGCTTCTTTGGTCCGAGTCGGAGTGCAGTTGGTGTTCATACCACGCCAAACAAATTGTACTGTCCCTGGAAGTGGACTAATTATCAGCAGTGTGAACCTGTCATTAATTAAAAGCTACTTTTTCAATATTTAGCCCTCCCCAAAAAAACATAGCCGGATCATTTAGAAATATTTCTTCATTTACATTATCCACAAGTCTATACCAAAACTCCAAAGCATGAAGGGGCTTTTTATGACATTGTTATTTGTTACTGAGTTATTATGTAACAACCAGAGAAAAACTTGAATTTATAGTGAAAATTTTTTATAACTGCCCATGGTGGTTTTGCCCACTCGTTGCTCATGCATCCACTAATGTTTTAAGCCAGAAACATATCGACATGTTACACGCTTTCATCTTCCCAACAGTTTGGCATTTATTTTAATTTCCCTTTATAATTCATTCATAGTTGAAAAATATTCATTTCCTTTAAACAAATTTATAACATTTTCATATCATTAGGTTTCTCTTATTAAATAAAAGCTGGCGCCACATTAGACTTCAGTTAACGTCCCAAATCATGGACTAAAACATCTCTGGGTCTCTGGTTTTTCTCTGATGGTGAATAAGTTAATCAGAAATAAATTATTTCAATGGCCATTAACATTGTTGTTTCCTCTGAGAACACGCAGACATACAGTTCTTATTTTTCACATGATGAACACCTTTTCATTGTGAAAGTCTTCAGTGACTTCGGTGGATTTCTTACAAATACAAACATGTTAGTTTTGTCTGGCTAGCCTTATAATTTCTACATTGCAAAGAGGTTTAATGCAATTTCATGTTTTACTGACCCAAAGCAAAAGGGTTTTGAGGTAAAGTTGGAGTGTCACAAATGCACCAGTGAAGAAGTTTTGGATGTCTTCAAAGATTAAAATAATGCACGTGCAGTATAAGCAGGCACATGTTGTAAACGTAGAAGCAGCCTGGTAATGCCCTGACACGTAATTAAATCATAATCTCCTAGAAGGCTGGCCTTCTAATCTATAATGTCTATTACCATGCCACTAACGACTCTGACCTTCTCTGCTGTTCAGAACCAAGCCAGCACACTGAAGGGGGTTCAAGAGATGACATGATGGGGGCAAGAAATCTGCTTGAAAAAATGGGAAAAAAAGAGGGAAGGACAGGATGACAAAGATAGGGAGGAGACAAGACTTTTAGGGGCCTGGCATTCTCTAAGGCCATAAATCTGAGGTTTATAGTGAAAAGATGGCGGATAATGTAAGTAAAGGTCAGTGCAGCATGTCAGCCAACAATAGATCAATGGGACTGATGATTGTGGTCGCACAGTGCTTTAGCTGAATCATGTAGACTTCTCTTATTTTACAGGCTCCTTGCACTCCCCCTTTTACTTTTGTCATGAATCCCTCAGTACGGCAACAGGGCAGGTAAAATGTTATTAATAGCAATGAGACAGAATGTGTCAACACTGTTTCACAGTCGATATGGAATCACTGCAGTGGGAACTCTGGCATGAAAATCTCATAAATTTCTTTTTCAATTGGCTGTTTATCCTGGTAGTGAAAAGCAATGATTGGATGATAATTGAATAATTATAGACCTTGACGTGTTTGAATTTCTTCTGTTACAGCAGATAATAAATTACTACTCTAGTAACACACCTGTAATCTATATTTGCACTTGTGTTTTGCACTTCAGCACCAACGGCAAAGTCTGAACCAGAGTTCTGGTATGCTCAATGTGTGCACAAAAACAATGAAAACGTTAAGAACACTAACATGACATGAACTGTAAAAGTTTGTTCACATTGCAGCCGAGTACTGATTTTTTTTTAACCCAAATGTGACTCATATCAGATTTTTTTAATGACAATCTGAATGGCATAAATCTGAATATATCTGACCCCAGAGAAATATGTGGTCCCAAAAATATCCAATCTGTGTCGAAGCAACCTCAGTTTGAACGTTTATGCCACATTTCATCCACCTTTGATGTCACAGAAGTGAAAGAAACATAAGAAATCTTCAAATAGATTTACTATGCTGATGTCTGTCATTTTATTATTGTAAATGAAAATGATGACAAGCAAAAGCATAACTAAGTATATGAACAAATGTCTGAGAAAAGATCATTAATAACATTTTTTCTTTCCTTCAGTCTCCTTGTTTCATTGGTCAATTAAGCAAAATTTTGTGGATTCCCAGTGTGCAAGAAGTACTTTAAGATAAATATTTTCATACTGTGAGCAATGCATGGTGTCCTCTGTGCATGCGTGTTACTTCGGGGCCACATACTGTTCACACTTCAGCATGATGAAGGTAAAATTCTTATTGTAATGTGAACGACCAAGCAAAAACATCTGATTTCAGTCAAAAAAAAAAAAAAATAAAATAAAAAAAAACGGATTTGAGACTACACTGTGCAGCTCAAATGTAGCCTTAATTAGCTTGCAGTCGGGGCTGCCTTAAAGACCTAGCCCATGAAAAAATGATGAGATCAGCCAATGCTTTATATATAAGTATATATATATATATATATATATATATATATATATATATATATATATATATATATATATATATATATATATATATATATATACACACTATTCACAAAAAGTTAGGGATATTCAGCTTTTGGGTGAAATTTCACAACAAGCCTAAAATGCATTCAAACCTGTACAGGTGAACTTAATGTGATCTTCTCTAAGCTTTTAAATGCACATGTCCAACTGTTAAATGTTTCAATAAATTTTGCACAAGTTGCTGTTCTCTAACAAGGAGCTTAACGGCAAAAATCACGGCAGGTGTGTGATCCCTGAATTGACCAATAAATGTCCTGGTTCAGTTAGAGCTGATGTTTAAACAGTTGTCCTCATCATGCTGTTCACATTTTGACATCATGAGACCAAGACGACACCTAACAATGGAACAACAGTCCCTTGCCATTGCGATGCTTCAAACAGGACGTTCTCAGACAGAAGTGGCCACTGAGCTTGGAGTGTCACAGAGTGTCATCAGCAGGTTGCAACAGAGATATGGAGAGACTGGAAGAGTCACAGAAAGGCCTAGAAGTGGTCGTCCTTTGGCCACATCCCGTGCTGATGACCGCTACATTGTGAACACTGCCCTGAGAAACCGGATGATGAATGCCACTCAACTCCAGGCACGTTTAAGAGAGGTGAGAGGCACCCAAGTGTCACATCAGACCATTCGAAACCGTTTCCATCAGCGTGGTCTGCGTGCTAGACGACCTGCACGGGTACCTGACCACACCACCAGGCACAGGCATCATCGTCTTGCATGGGCCAGGGAGCATTTACGCTGGACGAGGAACCAGTGGGCCTCAGTGCTGTTCTCTGATGAAAGTCGATTCACACTGAGCAGAAATGATGGCCGGCAACGATGTTGGAGACGTCAGGGAGAGCGCTTTGCATCAGCCACTGTTGTCACCAGGCGAGCTTTTGGTGGTGGCGGTGTTACAGTGTGGGCAGGGGTGTCCACTTGGTACAGAACTGCCCTACACTTTGTGAATGGTACAGTGACAAGCCCATACTACCTGAATAACATCATTAATCCAGTGATTGTGCCCCTACATGAACAGCACAGGCCTAATTTCATCTTCATGGACGACAATGCTCCTGCTCATCGAGGCCGCATCATCAGGGAACGGCTGTTGGAGACTGGTGTACCTCAAATGGAATGGCCTGCACTCTCTCCAGACCTGAATCCCATTGAAAACCTGTGGGATCAGCTGAGCCGTCGTGTAGAGGCTCGAAACCCTGCACCCCAGAACCTCAATGACCTGAGGGCTGCCCTTCAAGAAGAGTGGGATGCCATGCCTCAGCAGGCAATAAGTTGCCTTGTGAACAGCATGAGACGTCGTTGTCAAGCTGTAATTGATGCTCAAGGGCACATGACGAGATATTGAGACGTTCAAATTTTTTGTTGTGGTGTAACTACCATTGTTGTTACCTTTTGTGTTGAATGAATTTTTTGAGATGAGGAAATCAGTAGTGCATCCTTCTACTTAAATGTCTTACTTTTATGATATTATATCACTGTAGCATGAACATATTGCATTTTCCATAAATTTCACCTGAAAGCCAAATATCCCTAACTTTTTGTGAGTAGTGTATATATATTGTAATATGTCTTAAGATTTATTGTGAAATATTTTGCTTTCTGGTATCTATTAAGGGTCAAAAGACCAAAATTACATGTCCCACAGGATTTTAAGCAAAGTTTGTTTCATAAAGTGATGCCAAATCATACATATCACTATGGACTCTTATAGGCTAAAGTACCTATAATGTCAGTTTTACTTTCAGTCTGTTCAATTTTGGTCAGGAATATTTTCTGTTTTGTCTTATTTTTTTATTGTTGCATTTTTCCCCAAAATGATAGAGATTGAGTTTATACTAATTGTCCAAAATGGTGAAATAAATCCAAAACCCTATTATTGCCTGTGTCTATTATTTGATTCAGTTGTCCATTAAAATCTGTCTTAATAAAAATAATAAAACAAAAAAAAAACAACCTTTTTTTTGGGGCAACAAATGTAATACAATTAAATTGTGTTTAAATAAGATTAATAAAATACAAAGTCTTTAATAAATTAGATTATTTGTTTCAAATATTGGTCTCACCCCCAATTAATAGGAAATAAAATGTGGACAAATGGTAGAATCCACAATATCAGATTTAACATGGCTTTTTTTTCAAATCCAAATTAAGCATTCTTTGGATAGTATTCAGTAAATTGTTCACCTTTGGAGAAGCAGTTTAATGTAAAAAAAAAAAAAAAAAAAAAAAATCTTTCACATTTAGAACATAAATTGATTCCTGGTTATGTCTGTAAGAATAGATAGTGCCAGAACTCCAAAGGAGAAAGAGTGAGATGGATTTTAACTCCAGATTCAGTTAAACGTTGACCTCTTTGTTGCAATATAGACAGAAGTCAGGATTTTTACATTCAAGGGGGAACTTTTGACCCAACACATGCAACTCAATATTCCCTGAGCAAACTGCAAGAGAGTTAAACCTTGCTCATTATCTATTCACAGGACAGTTTTATCGTGTTTCTCCAGACAGGCTGCTTGTTGACTCAACCTTGCTTTTCTAAGAACCATTTTGAAGAGAATGATCATTTTGATGAGAAAAAATTGTCTCAGTATGGTGCTGAAGCCACACAATCATCTAAAACAGATTAAATCTTTTAAAAAAAAAATCAAATATTATTAGTCAGACACCATCACTCCTTGAATTTTATGAAGATGTAGTGAGGTTTGTATTTATGTCTTTATTATCTCTTTACATCTTTATTGAGGTTAGAGGGGCAGCTGTGCCGTAACGTTCACTTTTAAACTTTAATAACGCAGGTAAATTAAAACATTGATCCACTGAAAAGTGTTCATCGCTTAAAAGTTTACTTTTGGGTATCACAAGCCTTAAATAGTACTAAAATATAGACCTTGGATATAAAAATTCACAATTTCACATGGTAGATGGTAATCAGAAAAATACATTCTTTGATTAAATGTGTATTCCAAATTCAGGAGAGCTTCATTATCCGATAACATTCATTTGATTTTGGTTTTATAACCAAAGGTCATAAACATCACAAACAGCCAAATACCTTTAATCATTTCCAATGTTTAATAACCCCATTTGAGATTGTACTGACATTTAAGGAATCACAGAGAACTAAATGATCATAATTTCCTCTAATAACAGCAAACACAATGTTATTGATTGAATTTATGACAGAGACAGTACATTGACTTTGTAATTTACTGAGGCTAACTGCTTTGTTGTTTTCTTCTCTTGCTACTGTTGTGACTTTTAGCTTTGTGGCTCTGACTGTACTATTCATATGCTGTAGTCTTTTGATTTGTTTCATACTGTTTCATAATGAATAAACCGCTTGTTTGTGGAACATGTTTATATCGAAGGAAGCCTCCAACATAGCCTCAGGGCTTCCTATCCTGCCTCGTTGTGTTGCTTTGGTTACTCCTGCTTTATATGGCATTAGAGTCTATACTTATATAGGAGCTTAATTTGAATATAGGTGAAAGCTGTGCATCACTTGAATTCTTTGAGAACACATGCACCTGCATGGAAATCTATGCCAACACTCTCTGTGCATTTCAATGTGTGATACCATTTGTGTAGACTTGCAGATACATGCTGGGTGTGCACTTGGCCTCTATGTTTTGTGGTCAGATGCAAGCTGATATGCTTGCATATGTGCATCAGAAAGTGTGTGTGTGTGTGTGTGTTTGTGTGTGTGTGTGTAGGTGTGTGCGTGTGTGCGCACAGCATGTGTGTGTGCACCATCATGCATCAGCGTCTGTGCTGGAATCTCCTAGGGAGTATCTTCCCTCAGGTGTCACACTATCATGATAAATGGGCATAGCACCACTGAGACAACCACAATACCCCATGGCAATATATTTCCATAACTCCTCACTGCTTTGGAGAAATATATGCAGTTCTTTGATAATACAGGGGCACCATTATAAGACATTATGTGATAGACCTGTGGCTTAAAAAGCTTATACAGATGGCTGGCTGCGTTAGGAGCAAGTCTCTGACATATGAAAAAAGCAGCTGATTTATGAAGAGTTACTAAAGAAGGGCTCATGATACCAGTTCAAATAAACTCTGATATGATCAGAGATGAAAAAACTTGTTTAATACAGCTGCATTGCCTTTCTTCTTTCTTTAAATGGAGTCGGTAGATTTAAATTTAGCTCCAAATTTTTAAGTAGAAGTCTAAAATGTGTGCATCAGTGTAATCGATGTAGCGGAAAATTGTGGACTGACCAACATTTTGCGATTAAATGCGCTCATTTATTTGTTATTAAATAATCATGTCAACTTTTCTGCAAATAATTATTCATAATTAATGCAATAAATTGACTGAGTTACTGATAGCTAAATCCTTACAATAAAGTTATTACTATGTTTGTTTGTTAGGAGGCTGGCTATTTATGAATTACAATGGAAATGATTTAACTGTTGTGGTGTAAGAGTGTGTGTGTGGTGTGTGTGTGTGTGTGTGTGTGTGTGTGTGTGTGTGTGTGTGTGTGTGTGTGTGTGTGTGTGTGTGTGTGTGTGTGCACGATTAAAGACAGCAGCCATATCATCACCAGGTTACTGTCTGTTCATATTGCATACAGTGTAGATCCAAAGTAGAAACACAGTAAGAACAGCCTAATGTTAATTATTTAACAGGCATATTCTGATGGTTTTGAATAAATTTTCTGAAATTACATTTCATATCTTTGATGTGGTAAATTTTATATCACTATTCAGTTGATCAGAAGAAAATAGCCCCAAACCAAATTTAGTGTAACTGTTGTTTGGTTCAAGGTTAGAGCAATCTGAGTATTTGTAAAGCTTTGAAGATTTGCATCATCTAGCCTTTCATGATGTTGACTTCCAACAAGTCACAACCCCAAGGTCTGAGACCTCAGCCGAAATGATGAAACCTCAAATCTCCTAAGATTCAAATACTTTTGCTGGGTGCAGCTTTATTTATTTATTTACTTATTTATTTTTTTACTATTATTGCTTGAAATGTCAATAAAAGTGTGTAGTCTTTAATTTAGTCTTTTGGAAGTCATTTTATCTTCTGCTTGCTCAGCTAAAACCGGTAACAGAAACTAACCAAAACTTTTGCCAATGTAAATGCATATTTTGAATTTAATAATGTTCCCAAAGTGTTCATCACTAAAACAACTAAAATGGGACATTTATAAAGGTACTGACTTGGATGGGAATTAAAGTTAAATAGTGAACACCTAATGTCTTCAAATGCTGAGTCACTGTTGTGAGAACAAATAAATTTGGTCAATGGCAGCTCCTACCTCAGAATGTGGTGGACTGCATTGAATATCTTTGTCCTTTAAGCCTCTACTGCAGATCAATTTGTATATTTTTGCTTTCAAAATACTGCTTGCAGGTGCGCTGATATTCCACCAATAAATCATTATCTGTATGGTTCACTCTTCTTGCTCCTGCTTTACTTTACAGGCATTTAATTAATTAAATTTGGCCATAAGTTAGCTAATAAGTATCTGCTGAAAATTCTGGGCAAGACCAACACCAGTAAAATGTGCACGTGACATTTAGCTATGGTTCTTATATAAATGTATTATGAAAGGGGATCATCCTTTTGCAGTGATACATGAAGTTAGGGGAAAAAAATTCCAAATCATGTTGCTTCTGTGCACAATTTAGGCAGCCAACACAGAGTTGCTTGGATCCGGCTCAACGTCCTTCATTGAAGTAGGACACTGCTCTCGATAAAAAGAAAATTAAACACATTCACACAGTCGTCGAGTTCATCATCCGTTTTAACTGTAAACTGAATCCTTAGAAACAAGTGAGCCCCCTGCAAGTGTTGATTACTCCATATTTCTTAATCTTGGCTGTATTTGTAAAGCACCAGCAGCTGTAATCAATTGGCAGGTTGATGAAAATGTATAATGAGGACACAGAGAAAGATGCTGAGCTGATGCAATCTCATTATCTCCCAGCTTATGCTGATTTGCCAAGGTAGACCTGCCAAGTTTACTGGATTTTTTCAAGCCTTTATCTGGGGAAGGTTCACTGGGGCTTTTATATCTTTTTCTGTGCTCAATTTTTGAAGGAATTACGTTGTTCTCGTGAAATAAAGTAATCAAGTTAAGACATTAACACCTGGGAGCTGCGTGTAGTCAGTCATTAGCTTCTGTACAGCTTTGTTGCAGTTAACTGTTCATTGCCTGAAGTGATTGAAAGGTTTATTTTTATTCTGACCACTTTTACAAAGCCGTGGTCACACAGGGAAAGAAATTCCCCATTTTTCTGGGAATAATCATCTTTCACATAATAATCAATGCTGTGAGTCAATGCTGAAAAGTTTTTTCCCCCACTTTTACAGAAATCAATAGAAAATAGACAACAAATTACATTTTCCTCTGGGCCATCCATAGCTGCCCGCAATAGCATTTATTCTAGAGCAATAACACCCCACCGCAGAATAATATTGAGCAAGATGATTAATCATCTTCAAATCCACCTTAAAATGCTTCAGTCAATAAATGAGTGCTGGAGTTCCAATGCTGCTCAAACATGGTATGAACATGTAAACAGCCAAACTGAAAATGCTTGTGACATTTCTCTCAATTATTTAAAAACACAAATCAATAAAAAAAAAATAAAAAAAATCAATAAATCAAAGGGAAAAAAATGTAATTTAGCTACATTAAATACATAGAAATAAAAATAGAGATGAGCATTAACATGCTAAATACACCACAATAAAAAATAGAATAAACATGATTCAGCACAATCTCAAAAAATTCTACTTTGCTTTTAAAATAATTTTGTTGATATATTTGCAAATTTATCAATATAGCACCTTTCTCATTAGTTAACCTAATGTATACGATGAGAAAAAGCAGATTTAAAAATATGAGTTGCAAATAATATCATCGACAGGAAATAAATCATCACCATTAACACCATTGCTGTACATATTTTAGCATAACATTTACACCAGCAACTACTAAAGAAAAGCAGGTTAAGTAAAATACTAAGAATGTTGGCTGTTATGAAGCACTCAAACTCAAACACTCTTTAAATTTCAACCTTAAATTTTATTAGTAAATGTGGATCTCATCAAAGTGCTCTACATCACTGTGTGCACTTTGTGCAAGTTTTAGAATTACTAATAATTTACTTCAAATAAGGATGATTAAAGAAACACAAGTTAGTGATCACAACTACAAGAACATCTTTGAGGCTATTAAATGCTGAAGAACCCCTTTTAAATAAATTCCTGCAACATGGAGCAACGTGAGAAAAGAAAAATGCTGGAGAAGGTCGTGCAGGTCTGTTAAACTGATCAGGACTATATACTAAGATACGCATTTATCAAACAGGTAAATCCACATGATATAAAAATTTCTGAACAGAATTATGATAATTTCTTCTCTCTGAATGCATTTCCAGTTGCCAGTTATAGCTGCAGTCTTTTTGTCACTTTACATAAATCTCATCTTCAATTGTCTTAATGGCAGTGAATTACTTTAACAACAGTTTTGTAGTGTGATCTCACCATTTACAAATTGATTAAAAACCTTTTCCTAATACCATGTCACAGGCATCAGATCACGTGAGCTTTAACAAAGAGCTGTGCAATAACGTTCATAAAAAAAAAAAAAAAGCAGTTCTAAACATACTTGTGTCGTGCATATTTGTGGAAAAGTGCTTTTGAATTTAAATCTAAAGCAGCTCTGGATCCTTTTCATTAACACGTACGTACACACCAAATTCTGCTTGTATGAGTTGACAGAAAGTTTGGCTCAGTGGTATTGGCACACATTATGTTCCTTCCTCTTGAAAAGCTGCTGGTGATGGATCTGTAGGAATGAAAGAAATCGAATATCTCCCTTGAAGAAGTTATTCAGCTAAGGTCGGGGGTAAGACTTAAAACATCACCCGGTCTTATCAGTTAGACTCCTTACGCCAAATAAAGAACTAATCCGTGCACTCAGAGGCTATAACCTGACAATTAATTGTCATCTTTGACAGAGTAAAGTGTGAGTTAATCAAAACTATGTGGAAGCAAACTGCTCTGTGTCTTGGTCTGCTGAAAATGAGTCATCTTTTTACTGCCAACTGTGTAACATTTTTCCTCCAACACTGCTGAGCTGAACAGAAATCTGAACAACCCCTTCTGATTTCTTCCCACTTGAGGAGCAGCTGCTCTAATGACATATCAGTCTTAGAACCATGAATACATGGACTGTAAAATTGAAGAGAGTGCCGTCACATTTATTTCCCCCGGTTTCTTATTCAGGCTTCAAGCGTCTGTGTCCCACTGTAGTTAATTGCAGTTCTAAGCCGACGTGATGCCCTCCCTGTCTATTACGTTGCGCCTGGCTATGTCTGAATTGTCTGTGTTGATGTGAGTCACTCTAGGAGAGAAATTCAATTACCTCCCCTCTCTACCCAGTCATGGCCCTGCCCAGCAGAGTTGAAGTATGACTGATACCAGAAGAAGAGGAAAAGAGAGAGACAGGGAGACAGTGAGAAAGAAGGGTTAAAACCGAATGAGTGTGCATTTAAGAAAGAGAGAATTAAAGATGGGCAAAGCAGAAAGAGACAGCTTAGCAGATTGAATCTGATGGAGGAGCCACCCTGTAAGAATCTGAAGCCAAAAAGATAGATAAAGACAACACAGAATGCTGAGATGCATTTCAGCATAATCTGACATTCAGCATACGACATATTTGGCCTTGATGGAGGTCTGAAAGATACGGGCATCACATCTCGGAAACCCGATTATTGGAAGCTGTTTGGTTTTACGAGACAGCAAATAAAACTCCAAACAAATGGATCTCCACATACTACTCAGGCCTACTAAAAGACTCATCTTTCAGCATGGAAATCTTTGCATTTATGGAGGTTAGCACAATATTTTAATACTGATTGAAATAGTTGATCAATATTAGTGACAGTCAAACAGTTTACGATGTGCAATGTTTTGCTCAGCTCAGACTTTTATTGGTTATGTAGTTTTTAAATGTACAGAGAATGGACTGTGCATTCAGATAAATAGATACTAGATCACACAAAAAAGGGTTAGATTCAGTGAAAAAAGTGTAGAGAAACTGCATCCAGCTGGATTTTGGGAGGATCTTTTTCTGGATCACATGCACACAGCTTTAGCTTGTGGGTACTGATGTGAACATCATCTTGAAAGTTTTAAGTTTGAACTGTGATCATTTACACATAACATACTTAAATTAAATGCAAATACTATATCACAGCTCCTCACCCGTACATGTTTGATGTAACTAAAACAAAGATTTTTATTTGCTACTCCTGTGAAAATATGAATCGTTACTAAAACTGAGGGAAAATAGGGATTAACTGGAGATATAGATGAAGAAAAGTATGTTCCTAGAACACCACAAGTCATTTTCTGATCATTTTCAGACCCCCCCCTGGTGATCTTAAAGTGAACAAATTTTTGTTCAGCGAACAGTTAAGCTTGTCATCTTCACCATATGGAGGTAAGAACTGCAAGACAGCATGGAGTAAAATCAAAATGACCCCAGGAAAAACAACAATAGCATTTTTCAGTGGTCATCACACATTCTTAGTTTGTTTTTTTTTGTTTTTTTTATCTTTTCAGCACACTGCTTCAGGAGCAAATCCACTTAAGGAGCAGAATGCTGATACAAGTTTGTATAGGCTCCCCATCACAGCACCTCTCCCTAGAAACAGACACTCCAGCCAGTTTAAAACTAGACCAACCGTCCCATCATGGCTGCAAAGCCTGCAGACTAGAACTGTCCAGCTTCCTTTGAACTTCCAGCCTCCTGCTGGGTGCAGCAAGCTACCTGAAACAACTCTATCCTACTCCCTTTTCCCTGCTGTGGGATAATGCTTTGACATCTATAGGCAGATCTCAACCCTGACAAACTATAAGTTAACCTGTAAAACAAAAAAAAATGTGTTTACCAAAGAGCAAAAATAAAAGTCTATTTCTGCAAACCATGTTCCTGTATGTACCTGATGTGAGTAAAATATCTGCAGACATCCATCCGCTCACAGCAGCAGAGAGGGGAATTGACCCAGGGGAGGGAAAATGCAGCTGTACACAACAAATAGTTTTCTGAGAAACTGCTGAGTCAGCTATTCTGTAAGACACATGAGTCTTTAGTGTAGCAGGAAACTTGATGGGAAGTGTTAAACTTGTGTATTCCTTTCATGTTCACAAAAACAGTATGTTACTTCTTTAAAGGATGACAAAAAGAACTAATCCATAGCAAAACTTGAATAAAAAGTGAAGAACTTTGTCTGGAGTCTTCAAATGAGCAGCTGAATCCAACACACTAATAACAAAAAAGGAAAATCACAAATCCAGTCCAAGCGAGAGAGACAAATAGAAAAAGTGCAACAGAAAGGAAGTCTAAACAGATCAGGACTTTTATAAGCATATTAAATAGAGAAGGCCTGTAAAACTGTTAAATTCAAATAAATCTGAAGATACGTGTGAATGAGCTTAGATAAAATCCAGTTTGACAAGAATGACAGTTCTGTTTAAGTACCAATACATGTAAAATGATACATAACATTTTCTGTTAAAAGCAAAAGAAAGTTGACCTTGAGAATTGAATTTTTTGGATCAGTGGGGTGATATTTAGGTGTCAGGAAGCAAAGGTTTGGATTTCACCAATCAAGAGTCAGACAGACGGTGTACAAATAAATTTGCAGTCACTCTAATGAGAGTGACAGAAAAATAGAATATGTGTAATATTCTGTTAGATTCTATTCTGATGTATTCTAGTCTATTCTACAGTCATTTAGCAAAGGTTTTTATACAAAGCAACTACATCAGGACCAGGTCACAATTATATGATGTGGCCCAATGAGAATAAACAAAAATGTCAATCTAACTCAGGGGTGCTCACAGTTTTTTAGCCTGCAAGCTACTAATGAAATGACCAGTAAAATGATCTACTCATATATTTATTGAAAATATATTGAGGATTTTTACAACTTATGTTGATGTATGTTGCATAACCGCATATGCTGCACAACAAACATAATTAACTATGTACATTTTTTTTTTTTTAAATATTACCTGAGTTCACTGATAATTTGGACTGAATTAAAATGCGAAAAACTGGAGGTAACTAACTGACTAGCTTATTAGCTTTGCTGCACTTAGAGCTGTTGTTTGAGCGTGCACAGTGACCGACAGTGACCCAAAGCTTGTTACATACGGACGTGTTTGAAGACATTTTTCGACACGTCGGACTGGTAGAACTTTTTCTTGCGGGGCTCCGAGAAGTATCGTGTGATTGGTCGGACTTTTGAGGCGGCCATTGTTAACACGGAAAAGCATGAAGCTGACAGTTGTTACCTCCGCATTTTGTCTGTTGCAGGTAAAATGGATTGTATTGATAAGACTGGATCAAATCCTATTGTCATGCGATCTACCAACGGTACCTTGGCGATCGACTGGTAGATCGTGATCGACATATTGAGCACCCTGGTCTAACTAAACATTGCAGGTGAATGGATGAGAAGGTTGTCCATCAATAAAGTCAATAAATCTGCCAAAAAAAACTAAAAAAAAAAAAACTTTTCATGTGCTGTTGAATTGATTGTGTAAAAAGGAGTTGCATTAAATTCCCCCAAGTTGATGTGCAATGCTGATCAAGACGACCAACTATTATTGTTATTGCTGGAAAAGACAGTAAGAGTAAAGGGTTTGCTCCTTTTCCATTGATAGATATAACATCTGTGGTTTATCAGTGTTGTTTTCTGGCTTATCCAAACTTTGCCAACTAAAAGGTGTTAAGCAACACTACACTTCAGCATGGTTTTAATCTAAACATCTAAAAGAAAAGAGAGAAAAAACACATTACACACTTTGGCGATAGGGTTTTGATAAGGTCAAATTGACAAAAGGGATTGAAGTCATTACTTGACAAATGCACAACAGTTACACCTTTTGTGGCTGCCAAAGAGATGTCGCTTGATAGTTTTCCTCATATTTTATAGCTCTTTAGCAGTGAATTTAGAAAATCAAAATGGCTGACTGCCAGCTTGTCAAAAGCTTGTCTTGGAACAGCTTTCCCCTTGCCCTGGCATTTTTATTCATAAGCATTTCCACTAAGTGCTTTTTGTTGTACGACAAGGCAAAGCTGAGGCTCATTTTCACCCGGCTGAGAGAGCAGTTACTGGAATCAAAGCTGCATCACAGTTGTCTCATTGCCATTTCAGTGTGTATTACCAGAGCATGCCACAAGTCAACAATCACTGCTCTGTCAATAAAAAAACCAAACAGCAATCAACACAATGAACTGATTGATTTTTATCACTCAAATTTTCAGGAAATCATCTGCTTAATAAATCTATCATGACTTGCATTTTCGCAGACAGATGCACTGATGCCGCATATTACCTAATTGAAATCCTTATGACGATACTGTAATACATGCAAAGTCCTTCACACTGCAGAGCTGCTGTCCAGTCTCGTTACTTTACATTAGTGCAGAAAATCCACCGGGGGATATGAGATCTATACAGAGAATCCAGCATTTGTGATGGGCCTAAGGTTTTTTCTGTACAAAGAGCAGAAAAGTGTGGCATTACATAAAACCAGACATTCTGATTGGGGAATGCTGCATTTATTGCCAACTCCTGGACAGATCTAAGACAAAAATAAAAAAAATAAATAAATAAATAAATAAATAAATAAAAAAGTGACCCCACCCATATGCAGTATAATGAAAATAATATCAAGCGCTTGACTCATGTTCAGTGGGGTAATTGCATGCAGCAATATGCCTCAGAGAACATGTCTTAGTGGATTATTAGGGTCTGGTTGTGTCTATATTGATTGGTTCTAACGCCCTTGAGGGAAGCAGGCTGTTTAGTAGTGTGACGGGCACACTGAGTCATAAACACAGTGACAGGATGTCAATGAGCCATAAACACTTCTATAAAAACTATCTTTCCCTGGTGCTGCTGACATTTGTTTCACATCACATAAACACAGAGGTAGAACTGAAAAGACATTTTATTGCATGTATTTTTCCATCATCACATTTGGCTCAGATAATAACTACTGCACTGAAGAAAAGAATAGCAAGGAAGTGCAAAATTTGGAAAGAAAAAAAAACCTTGGTAGAAAACAAAACACAAACCAGATAAAACCAGTGTTAAGATATTAAGGAATAAGTGGACTCAGCCTGGTCTGCATTTAGACATACTAAAGCAAAGATTTAAAAGGCATCGCTGCATTTGAAGGTCACAGTTGGCAGAGCCAGCGTTGACAAAGAAATCCTCTGCAAATGCCCACTTAATTTTTGAAAAGTAACTTTTTTTTGTCTCCTCCAGTTTTGGTCAAATTGATTTATGTCCCAAAAATTGCATGCTTGGCCTTGTGTTTTATCTCCCCAGTTTTTCCAGTGAAGGTTATTAAGCTGCTCACTGCCTGAAAGAAACGCTGTGGACACAACAAGGGCTGAAAAAGAAAACAGTTTTTATAAATGACATTGCTCGAAACATGTGCCAGAATTGGGAAAATAGACACAAGTTGTTATTTTGTCCAGCGGCTTTTAAGTGATTGTCATGATAAAAAAAATAAAGTAATAATGATAATAATAATAATTCTCCAGAAAGACTGAAAGTCTTTAATACTGATAAAAAGTAAATACAAATAAATGTCCAAGTTTAATTAATGATGTTCAGAAATCCATTGTCTAAGAAGGTTGTTATCATTTTATCATTGGTGATGTTGCCTGTCAGTAGCAGTACCAGTTCATGCTATTGCACTATATTCTAAAAGATAAAAACAAGTATTTTTTTCTATGTAGTTTTCATTACATTAGCAAACAAACGGGGTAAGCAGGACTACTTACAAACAGCACACTGTCTATGATAAATGGCCACACACACACACACACACACACACACACACACACTTTCTGTTAGTTTGCTGTGTCTTTTGAAGTTTCTAAATATTCTGAACAAGGAAATGCATTTCACATGCTGCTTTACATTTAGAATTGTATTTGTTTATATGTATAGATGCTAGAAATTACCAAAAGTTAGTCAGGTCCCATGAACTTCATATAAAATAACTGACTGAAGTCATTTGCTTTTTCTACATGCTCTAATTCCAAAAATCCATTTTCTTACACAACAAAAACAAATTCATTAGTGTTGCTACTTGGTGATTTTGTTCCCATGTTTAGCCATTTTTTTTAGACCAGCACAAAGCTAAGTAGCAACAACTGGATTTTGGTGGATGACCAAATCAAGCAATAGAGACATACATTCATTTTGTAAATTCAAGCTCTGTCAATGTATATTGATGTAGAAGAGACAACATCCCTGGCCAAAATGGAACAGACCTAAAATTACAATGTCATTTCAGATATAATGGTGGAGAGGAACTTTTTTCTTATCTGTATTTTTTATTTAATGTATTTATTTATTTATCCATTTAATTATTGCTTGTTTTATTCAAATATAACAAGACGTGTTCAAACGACAACAACAGCTACAAAAAGCCTTCCAGGTTTGTTTCGATTTCTATTTACAAATTTCCAACACTAAACACTGTTAATCCACATTTCCCTGCACAAGAGAACCACGATACATATCCATTTACTAGATTCTCCTAAATTTACCATTGAAAGAGTTATTTAGTCTTTTGTTCAACAACATATGGTTTGTGTTCTCCTTATAACAGACATTAACTATTACTGCTAATTGCTAAGTCTTAATAGTGCAAACATTGCAGCCCTAAAAAGCGAGTCAAGTTAAACTTTACTGCTATTTTGAGATTTTTTTCATCATCTACTCATTCAGCTATTCACAGTAACAACTTTTTAAAGAGAAGCCCAAAGGTTTTGCTGTTCTGTCAACTGTTTCAGCACCTTTTAACTTTTATGAAAGCAGCAAGACTGAAAACTCTGCATCTATACCAAGTAATATGGCATGTTTGGTGATTTTTTTTTTCTTTCTGGGTTTATGAGGACACATTCTATCATAACATCACATTACATCAGACCAAAGACGTTGCCAGACATACTGGCACATGTGTTTACTTCTCAAAATGAATGAATTTAATGTTGAATTAACACAGTGTTAAAAATGTAACATATCTCAATACTTTTACATTTATTTCATTATTCTGAAATATTTTTATCTCATTTTTACAACACCTTAATAAAATGCCTGTGATACAGTTACACTCCACATGTCATGCAATGGGTTACAAAAGATGTACAATTTCACAAAACAATTGATGTGAACTTTTTTCTCGCTAAGCTACAAACTCACACATGATGGTGTTATAAAAAGAGGCAGGGTATGTGAACATCAAGCCCCTGTTCAGGTGCACACAGTGCTGGAAGATCAATAAAGATCATTATGATGCATGAAATGTTAAAACTACCACAAAACAGCAAGATACAAGCAGCTTCTCAACTGACTAGTGCTAAGTTATTTCTTGGAAATCATGCATTTCTGCTCTCTAGCCAGAGAGCTGAGGTCAACCAGCCAGCTGCTCTGAGATAAGCTTCAAGCCAGACTTAAAAGCAGAACAGATCAAGCCTTTGCTGTTACTGCCCCCAACCTGTGGCGCTGTCTACGACCCCACATTAGAGCCTCAACCTTCTAACCTTCCGACATTCTAAATACCTTTCAAAGACCTTCTTCATCTCACTGGCCTTCAGTTTGAGCTGAAAACATCTAAATTTTAACATATTTCAGAGTTTGTTGGGGTTTTTTGTTGTTTTTTTTTTGGAGTCTATTTCTTTTTATTATTTTACTGCAGAATTTGGTCAACGTGTTTATGAACATAAATTTAGCTTTTAAAGTCTAAACGCAACAAAAAGCTTAATCCCTATGTAATGATGAAATTTCTTATTGTAAATATGGGCATGTGACTAAACTGAAACTGAAACATTCAGAATTGACACATTCTGCTTGAACAAGAGCAATATAACAGTGTTAGTGTCACTGACAAACAGATTTGGTTGGGAAACAGATTTGGTTTTATTAAAATGCTGTAAAGCACACATTGTACGAGGGTTTCAAATTATAACATTGGCTTTTGCAGACCAGGACCAATTGCTATAGATAAATATTTTACACACAGTTCAACACCTTACAGTTTTTAAAAGCATGAACAGAGGTAGCTGACAGCATGTATTCAGACTGGCATCCCTGTTCGATTTAATCTACATTACATGAGACATTTCTAAGTGGAATCATGCACACTGAAATTACCCCTTTACACAAAAACCATTTAAAGATACTAGTGAACTAACTCTTGTCTCATTAGCATTGAAAAGCATTGAAAGTCACGTATCTGGAATAATATGGAGCTGAAGATGTCCAGGTCTTCAGCAATGAAGTTGGGATTCACTCAGTTCCACAAATTTTCTCTACATCAATAAGAAATGTGAAGGTAAATGAGGTCACTTCATTTGGCCTAACAAAATTATCTCTGTGGCTGATTCAGCAAACACACGCAAGAAGACAATATCAGAGAGAAAAGAAAGAAAGAGAAAGAAAGAATTGCGCTCCTTTCGTTTAAGATATATTTGCTTGTATAAATATCACTTCACAGTGCTGACTGTAAAGAGAATATCTAAACAAGATTTATCTTGAAGTAAAGGTCGAGCCTTCCACAGCTAATTCTGCGAATCGGCTTTTGAACTATATCATACTCTTTTGTCCCAGGTTTGTCTCCTGGTCATCCAGTTGCACATGAAAAAAGCTTTGTGGGATCATCAGCTTGCTGTCTTTGGTGCCCCTACACTCTGTCATTCTCCCCATGGATTCTGAGCCATGGTTACACGAGAGTTTAATCTCAAAGTAAAACTTGGTCAAAGATTTCAGTCAAAAGATCCAGTAGAATTGTGTACATGCCAAAACCAGAACGAACCATGTTAATATAAACAGTTGAAAGAGATGGCACAAACATGAACAAGTAGAACAGAAGAGAACAACGTGTCTTCATTTGTAATCAGTCTGGAGTCTATAGTGGTGCCAAGCCTCATGCCTAGGGAGCTCCCCTAAGGAGAAGGTCTTGGCAGACAGCGTACTGACAGAAGGTGTTCCAGACCTCTGTCTTCTTTGACCCCAATTTCCCCTGAGACCTTTTTTTTCTGTCTTTGAGTCAAACAGATAAAAGACAAAGTGCATGTGGAACAATGGCATCTCATTTGAGTGCAGATGTTTCTTTATAAATCTGACTTTGGAGCACTAAGGACAATCTTTGTCATGTCACATCATGTTTCTTTGAAAAATACAATTCTTTGCTCAATAATACTGGCAGTTGGGAAATAATTAACAAATCAAGGACCAAACAGAATCATGAGTCAACGCTGGTATCAGACTACAGATTACAGTACTCCATTACTCAGCTTCATCTTCCATTTTCACTCATGTCTGATCTGCATCACTGACAACATCATTTCCCCATCTACCTGCTTAATACAAAGTCACAAAGACAACAACTTCCAAAGACAAAAATCAATTTTGCTGTTATTAAAAACACTGAAATCGATAAGTGGAAATAAAGAAAATTTATCTGAGTGAGCTAAACATTACTATATCTGTGCACAATAAGACAAAATAGAAAATAATGGGAGGGTCGAATCAAAAAAGCCAGCTGCCATGTCTCACCATGGTGGCTGCATGTGAAAGGTGTCTGGACAGCGTTACAAAGGACAATGACAGAGACACAGCGCAGAACAAAGCAGGGACAAACATAATGAGGCAAAAAGGTGGTACTCCAGCCAGAGCACCTGTGTCTGCTGCTGGCTGTTATCACTGCTTCTGACATTACATAAAATATAGAACAAATAGGAAGTCAATTTACAAACTTATTGATCCTGCAACATACCATAGTTCCAACCGTGCTGATCCTTAAATGCAAACTATCCAGATAACTGCATCATTACACCCAGAAAACATATTTAATTCCTCAGAAGACTCGACTGATAAGTTTGGTAAGTTAATACTTCCACAAAAAGAATAAACAGAAAGTTTAAAAAAGAATTCCCTGGCTCTGTATGAAAATAGCCAGAAGCACATAAACAATAACTCAGGATGCATCTGTTGTGGCTGCAGGGGTTATAATCCTTTTTGTTTTTATTTTAAGCAATATTCACCTGCAGAGGTGACTCTTATTAATTAAATATTTTAAATAAACACTAAATGTTTATTTAAAATAAATAAACATGTTTTGATTTGCAATGGTGTTGACGTCACATCCTATATTTGCATGAATATGAAAAAGAGGATTTCAGTCAGACAGGAGGTAAAACTTTAAAACCTCTGATAAATGGTCCGTGCTTCCAGATGAGCTTTGTGCAACCTGAAAAAACAAATGCAGTATAGATATTGCATATTGCATACTGTTTTATGAGAAGATTGAATTAAATTCAATCAATATTCAACATGTTACTAAAATGTTTTTAATCTGCGATCTCATGCTGCATGCACGGCTAATTAATTCATTTATAAAGGGATAATGCCAGTAGGAGTATACAAATGACTGACCTGCCTGCTGTGTCAAGTCATGGGTGAAAGCAGATACTGGGCACGTTCAGAATGAATAAAAAGAGAAATTATTCATTCTATTGTTTCTTAGAACATGCAGTTATGTTTGTGCGCCTACTGTGAAACTTGTGTGTGTGTGAGAGAGAGAGCATTGAAATTACAATTATACATTAAGATGATGGGAGAAATTTGTTTTCCTCAACAAAAGCATTTCACTTGCAGTGGATGGGGGTGGGGAGGACGGTATCCTCCGTAATGGATCCCTGTAATGTTCTAGTCACATGTCATTAGGGACTTTGACAGGCAACATATATTTAGAGGAAATCTGAGTAATTAAAGGAACCGTATTGTGAGGAGGGGGCTGGCTTTAATGGGAAGTTCTATTACTCTGTCATGGCAAAGCCTAATGGCGGCCCATTCTGTCATGACACACTGTGCTTGTGTGTTGGCTAATCGAATAATTAAGTAGACTATGATTTATCGCAGAAAAGATATGTGAATACAAACCTTATTTGCATTATCTTTTGTTTTTGTTTTACTTTTTTTTGTTTTCATCTCTACTTTGTTCACACACTTGGTCTTTATCCATGATTTTAGACTGATTCCTTGTTTTTCTCACCACGCTTCCATGCAGCCACCTTATTTCCTCTTCCCTTTCATCTTCTCCTCTAGCTTCATTCCATCTTCATCCCAAAGCTTTTAGATTTCATTTTTTCTACGTTCATTTAATTTCATTTTTTGAAGCTAATTTTAGCATTTTCTCTTTAGCATCTTACCAACTTGCATTGTACCTTTTTAAACAAAATACACCCCCTCCCCACATTATTGTCCAACACTGATGCATTAGTATTTGCCACACACCGTGTTTTCTGTTAGCATATGGTGTCCTCTCTTTACTACACAGAAGTCATCAGTATTTGAATCGCCCCGTCAGTCCTGAAAGATCTAAGCAGATGGTTGCTTATTATTAAAGTGCTGATGAAAGTGTTCTTGAACAAAGCCACACATGAGTCTGCCAGTTTTAACTCTTTACTTCCAGGGTATGTAAAATACAGATCATTTTATGGGCCTCCTGCAGAAGGTATTGAGATCATGTTTTAGGAAGAATGCATCTTTTGCATAAATCAAGTTATGTTTTCCTCCTTTAACTTAACCTTACATACCATGTCTAAATAAGCTTTGTTTGCATGGAAGACTTCTTATCTGATCAAATAGAATAAAAATGCGTCATGTAAATGCCTCATCTTACCCAATTGGCCTCAATAGAATAAAATTTTCAATCTCACTGAGGTGTGGTTTTTAGCTTTTCACTATCTGATCAGTCATAAAAATAACCACGTCTACAATCACTTTCTGACTTATATTCTTTCTGTGTATGCTTGAACCACATGGGGGTTAAGTGACACAATATCAGGGAAGACTTTAAAAATGGTGGCAGCGAAACAGAAAGACACTCGTAAATACAATGTTTCGTTCAGAATTACAGTCAATAGGTTCAAATCAAAGTGAAATATGAATCATTTTCTTCCAAATCATGTCAAAAGAATTACAGTCATATGAAATCTCTCCATCATGTAAAAACACAACTAATCTGATAAGGTTTATCTAACATGTAAACATGTCAGCTGGAATCTCTGTTCAGACTGATTTCAGTCCGACAGATAAAATATTTGTCCATGTAAACATAGCCATAGTTGCTTTCATTTACATAGAAAGACTATGTCTACAGTTATTACTGTTGGAATAAGAGCAATGCATGGTGATATAACCCTTTGACTGTACTATATCTGACCCATGTAAAATAATTTTGTCTCAGCACCTTTTCTTTATGGGCATCCCAGCTTTTTCTCAGCTTTTCGGCTGCTTTGTCACATCACCTCTTTCTGTCACCATCTGTTATGTGTGCTTGTGAGAGGTGATGAGTTGTAGAGGTTGAAAAAAAAAGTGTTCACTTATTGACCTGCAATGTCATCATTACAAGGACAGTCGCAAGAAAAGTGTTTATCTGGTTGGAGAGAAACTGAATGTATTTGATGCTTCAAGCAGTGGTTAAAGTATTTTTAACATAGCAACAACATTGTAGAATAAAAAGCTGATGAAAAACACTGTTTTAAGAAGAAGTTTTTATATCAGAGTCCCATTTAAAAGCACTAAACTTCTGTTCTGTGATTTAAAAAGACCCCCTGAAAGTCTTTAGTATCTTCCCCCAGCCATCTTGTAACATCTACACAAGCAGATGGCTTCTCCTCTTGAAACAATGATGATAATCTGTTGGATTACTGTGCCAATAGTGTTGGATTAAAATGAACTCCATTCAAGTGGAATACCGACACAGGTGCTCAACATCGAGCTGGAATGTCCAGTTCATGCTTCTTACTGGGTAAAAGAAGGCTTGTCCTGACCAGACCACGACTATAACCCCAGTTGGGACATTGTGTAAAATGAAACTAAAAACATAATAGTTGCTCATCATTTTAACTTATATTAACCTATATTTAACCAACGTATTACACTACAAAGACAAAATATTTCACTTTCAAACTGATAAAAATTTACTGTTCTTTTTTAAATTCACCACTTTTGAATTTACAAATGAGGCTGGGACAGGGTCATGTTTACCACGTGTTGCAGCACCTTTCCATGTCAAAACAACACTCAAGTACTTGGGAACTGAGGATACAAATTTTTGGAGCTTTATAGATGAAATTGTTAAACTTTTGGACTATTTCCTTAAAGGTAGAGTATGTAAGATTTTCAATATTTTCAAAATAAATTAACTAAAAAAATAACTACAATCATAATTAGATAGTTTTTTAAACATGTAGGTTCCAGTCTGTCCATATTTGATGCGTTATTAAATTACAAGTTTAATTAATGACAAAGACCCTTCTTAAATGTTTTCTGACCAGTAAAAAAAAAAGTACTTTTTTTCCCCACCAGTAGGGTGAGTATAAGCCCATTTATGATAGTGCAGCTCTGAGCTACAGCTCACAAGCGATTCCTGCCCTCATTGGAGCTGGCAAGGAGGAGGGGTGAGGGGTGAGTTTTACTTATTACTGCCAACCTGTGGTCGTTTGTGGAGGTAGCAGTTTTGTGGTTTTGCTCGCGACCTGGTGTTTGCCACCTGGTGGTGGAAACAAAAGCCTTGAAATCTTACATACTGTGCCTTTAACAGGGTTGTTCACAAAAAGCTGAGTCTGAAAATGCTGATGGCATACAAGATGGTATTTCACAACAAATAGGATTTCCTTTAGTGCACTCAGTCAAAACCAAAAGACAGCGAGCTGGAAGTTAGATCTGAAAGGGGGGGGGGGGGGGGGGGGTTGCGGTTCTTCTGGGAAAACATTAATAGAGCTCATTCACATGAAAACACATAGTTTATGGGGTATTGATGGGCCATGGGGGGCTTCAGTCTAGTGAAAATTTTAGCTCCGGAATTTCCAGTAGCTTGTTTCTGCACAGCATGACCTCATCATAGCTTCCTTTTAGTCTGTTTGTGGATTTTACAGTGAGGCATATTTCTTGCTGCAGAAAACATCCGTCTACACGGTGTATAATCAAAGTATCTATGTTTAAATTCAGAAACAGGAAAGTAAAGTTACAAGTAAGGATGATGCTTTTCAAATGCTGTTACTGGTAAAGTAATGTCATTACGATTTACAGAATTAACGAGTAGCTAAGTACTTTTTTTGAGTAACTACCTTAACACTGTCAATCACTAAGCTGTTTCCAATTCACCTGTTCACCTGTGGAATGATCGAAACAGTTTTAAAGTATTACTCAATTTTGCCATTTTATTGCTGCCCCTGTTCCAGCAATTTTTTATATTGTGTTGCGTCGAATAAACTTTGAACATTAAATATGTGTATTAAGCTAAATATAAAGAAAAAAATGAAAAAAATTATTGTGTTTTGTTTACATTTTATATTTAACACAACGTTCCAACTTCTGTGCGGTTGCAGCTTTACCCACCTGAAACAGTGACCAAGAACAATGAAGTCAGCAAATGCAAACATGCTCATGGGTTGGCTGGTTGGCCAGTTGACAAATTGGCTGCCATGGCCGTTATGAGAACCCTGGGCAGAGGTGATTGGGTCGCAGTATCCGTAGCAACTGTGTTTGAGAGTTACACTGAGGGGACAGATGGGGCATCAGCGGGGGCTGATAACTGTCATCGTTAGCAATTCGTCACAACAAACCCCAAAAGGAGAAATCTTGTATCTATGAAAATTATGTCAGTACTGAAAGAAAATAGCATGACATTTTATTGAAGCAACTCAAAGACGCAGAAGCCCTGAAATATAATCCTCATTTGCCAGCTTGTTTGCTGTCTAGCTTTTGCTGATAGTGTGTCAATTAATCAACACATGAGCCTTCGTTATTGTAGTCTTGTCGTTGTGAAAAGTGACTCGAACAAACAAGGGAGGGAATACTTCTTTCTCTATGATCCACAAATTACATTTTATGTATCTTGTGGATTAAGGACTTTATCTTCTTAAACTTTTTAAACAGTGATTAATAATTAAAATCATTTCTTTTCCTGGCTGAGCTTCAGGAAGAATGCTGAAATGACCCACTCATCAGGACAACATAGAGCTGAGTCTCATTGGTCAATTGTAAATATGGGAAAAATGCTGTGTATATTTATGTACATCTCCCATCCAATACAATGTAGTACAAACAGGTAACAGCAAACACTAATGTTAGGAAATGTGGTCATCTGTAGACACTGTCACCATAAGAGCTATAGTGTACTGGGGCCAATCTATAACAGAGTAGGAAACTTGTTTATGATCAAATTTGTTTACTTCTTTGATAATAATCTGTCTTTGCTGGCGTTTGTTTGAAAACCTGATAAAACTATCTCTAAATTTGAGGTTAAACATTTCCATAGTAATCAGCTAATGATGAGTTGAAAATTATTGTAGTTTGGTGTTAAAACATTGGCTGTCCAAAAATATTTCTTCATGTTTTTAAATTATTAGTTTTCTTATTCATTTTTATAAATGTATTAATAGTTTAATGCATATCTACAGAGATTAAGTAGGCAACCAGTTTAATTAAGGAACCTGAAAGACAAAGCAATGGCCATTTTCCAATCAGTGTGGAGTTTATTTTTCGTCAGCAAGACGTGATCATTACAGAAACACAGCGACATGGAGTTATACATGCGTCATGCCCAGGAAATGGATGATTTTAATATAACTCGATTTGTGAGTGTGAGAAAGAGTTCATGAGTGTGTCTGTGTGTGAGAGAGAAAGAGAGAGCATGTGAGGCTGGTGTTGCACTAACCCACTGTGTCCTCAGCAGGCCTGTCAGTCCAAGTCATCTTTACCTGAATGATGCCACAATGTCTCCATCTGTCACCAGGCACCAGGCCAGAATATGAAAAATGACAAAAAAAAGAAAAAGAGGCGGCTTTGATGTGAGAACAAGAAAACACAGGAGAGTTATAATGACAAACTAAAAGTAACTGAAAAATGATCACATTATCCAGAGACACTGGCTACGAAGACAGATGAAAGAAAAAAAAAAGAAAGTAAAAAAAAGTTAATTTCCAATCGTAAAAAGAAAAAAAGACAAGATACAATTCACAAAATCATGGTAATTCAGAAAGAACCATTAGATCCTCCTCCATTAAAGGTTTCATCTTATTTACATACGTCTGTAAATGTAACTCTCTCTAACTTCAGTTGAACTGAACATCAAATTAAGTAACCTATGAACAGGCTTCACTGAATAATATAACACAAAGATATAATATAATACAACAATATAATATAATACAATGACATGATATGATACGACATGATATGATGCGACGTGATATGATATGACGTGATACGACATGACGTGATACGACACGATACGATATGATATCACATTACATCACATAATAGAACAGTCTACAACTTTCAGGTACATGAAAGTGGTGCAGTTACAGTTAAGTTTTAGCACATTAACCAACTATCATGCAAATGTCTTCAATTAATGATTTGTCTTTTTGTTTCCCTTTATGCTACTTTTACAGCATGAATCTGATAATTATTTAGCCATTCTCCTTGTTTAAGATAATTCGTTAATGATATGGAGATGCATAAAGGTAACTTGCAAATCTTCGTATGCAACAATAATACACTGCTAAAAAAGAAAATAAAGGGAACACTTAAATGTTACAATGTAACTCCAAGTCAACCACACTTCTGTGAAATCAAACTGTCCACTAAAGAAGCAACACTGATTGACAATCAATTTTACATCCTGTTGTGCAAATGGAATAGACAACAGGTAGAAATTATAGGCAATTGACAAGACACACCCAATAAAGGAGTGGTTCTGCAGGTGGTGACCACAGACCACTTCTCAGTTCCGATGCTTTCTGGCTGATGTTTTGGTCATTTTTGAATGCTGGCGGTATTTTCACTCTAGTGGTAGCATGAGACGGAAGTAAAATATTCAACATTTTTTGTACTAAAGTATCACAAGTAGTTTATTTTAAAATTTTTACTCAAGTACTGAAAGTAAAAGTAGTTCATTGTGTTGTGTAGTTATTTAAGACAACATTAAACTTTGTGTATCATATTGTTTATGATTTCAAACTTTTAGCCTGAAATCCAAAAATCGTTTTGCTGGAGCAGTAGTACACAAACAGAAACATCCATGAAAAAGCATACATATCAAGTGTGTCCATTCCCCTCCATAGATTCCCCCCCTTCTTAAACCAGTAAGTATATTTTAAATGTTTTTTTTTATGTGTAGATGTCTCTCTTCATCCTTGACTTATGGCAACTTAAGGCAAGTTGGCCACTTATAAGCTAGTTCATCTGTGAAAACTAAAGTAATTAGTATTGTTGATTCCCCTGGTGCAAATGTATCCCTTTGGGTCTGGGATCCCACTTCCTAGGATTCATTTACACACACACACACACACACACACACACACACACACACACACACACACACACACACACACACACACACACTTTTTCACGGTTATGTCGCTTACTTATAAAGCACAAGAGACATATTATGTTGCTGCTAACTTGCTGAGTGACGCTCCTTCACTCCTGCTCAGCAAAGCTGCCAGAGCTTCTTTTGCTAGAGGTCCCACTCTTTTTATTTTTTTTAACTGGCATGAAACTGAAACTTACGCACTTGCGTACAGAGATTGTCTATAGCGAACAAGTATAATGGATTTAAACATATTACCATCATGGTTTTTTCTGTTGTATCAAATAACGATGCAAGACAATAAAAATGTATCCAAATATGTACCAAAATATGTAGTGGAGTAAAAGTGGAAGTAGGAGAGAAAAAGTAATACTTCAATAAAGTAGAGATACCACAATTTACTACTGAAGTACAGTAGTGAATTAGTTCTACTTCGTTACGATACATCTATGGTCAGCAGTTCCTGCAACACGAAGGCATTGATGTTATGGACTGTTATGTTCCCCAGACCTGAATCCAATTGAGCGCATCTGGGACATCATGTCTCCATCTACCAACGCCAAGTTGCACCACAGACTGTCCAGGAGTTGGCGGATGCTTTAGTCCAGGTCTGGGAGGAGATCCCTCAGGAGAACATCCACCGCCTCATCAGGAGCATGCCCAGGAGAGAGGTCATACAGGAATGCAGAGGCCACACACACTACTGAGCCTCGTTTTGACTTGTTTAAAGGACATTACGTCAAAAGTTGGACCAGGCTGTAGTGTGTTTTTCCACTTGATTTTTGAGTATAACTCCAAATCCAGACCTGCATGGGTTGAAACATTTGATTTTCTTTGATAATTTTTGTGTGATTTTGTTGTCAGCACATTCAACCCTGGAAAGAACAAAGTATCTAATAAATTATTTCATTCATTCAGATCTACATGTTACTTTAGTGTTCCCTTTATTGTTTTGAACAGTGTGTAAAAGAATATACATGTTTTGGAGAAACACATGGTGCATTCTGCTAAAATGCAACACATTTTACAGCAGTATGGCCTTGACTAATTCAACATGCTGCTGCTGACAGTAAATTCATGATGAGCTCTTTGAGTAGATGTAATTTTCAATGTTTCATGTAATGTCTGGTGCTAATTTCAGTTAGGGTTAGATGATTTAGAATTAGTTTACATACATATGACATATGGCACCTACAAAAGCAAGAAAAAAAAGATCACAACACCATGTGAACAAAAGTTCACATGGTAATGTGACCTCACTTGTGATCCTGAGTGAGTCCTTAAGCCCTGAGAAGCTTTGCACACACAAGCCCAGATTTTCTGTGCAGCCTAAATCCTGCCTGGGCTCCCACTCTGTAGACAGAATCTCAAGGCTCTCAATAGAAAGCTCAAAAGCTGAGCTTACTGATGTGAATCAGCACCATCTGGATAATGTGGGTCACGTTTTGAGGATATGTGTTGCTTCTGTAGATAGTTCATACAGCCAGGCCAAATCTGGCAACCTTTCATTTCACTATGAAATAAAGATACAAACATGATACATAAAGATGTCTGAGATTATTCATGGCCACTTTAAATGTTTAACAGAAAACAGATCTCTTGCTGCAAATATACAAATATTAGTCCGGTTGCAGTTCCCTTTGAGGAGTTATAACCTATTATTACAACTGGCACCAACATGCAAGCTATAAGTAAAGGTGAAAATGCACTCTGGGATGAACTAGGGTCACTTTCACGTCTGAGCAGCATAATGATGTCTAAGACAGGAAGAATGTTTTGTTGGCAAGTAAAGGGCTCATACAGTCCAGAGATAAAAAGGAAGAAAAGCTACAGTTTAAAGTCACTGAAGTTGTTTTTAGTTTTCAGACTATTCCCTCATAGTTCTGAAGATGCAACTGAAACTTTGACACTTCTTAAATGTTTCTACAATTCCAGGTTCAGCTGGAACACGGCATTGTAGAGAGAATGAATGGCACTGGCCCCTGAATTCATCCATGTTCAGTTTTAACAGTCACATGCAGCCCAAAATTGATAGGACCCATAAGACCACCTGCAGAGCACCATTGGGAAATGACATCCCAAAAGGTCTTTGTTCGTGATTTAAAGAGTTTCAGTTATGTTTGCAATAGCATTAGTTATTTTGTTATTATTGGTCAATAATGGAGAAATGATGCAAAGAAATGATCAAATAAAACTTTTATCGGGAGTCGTGAAATTTTGCACAAATGTAGATGAATTAAAAACTAAAGAATGATGTGCATCTCTCTTGGTATTTGTTTGTCTGGGCCAACTTTAAAGTAGAAGAATTTCGGAAAAAACTTCAAACTGAAAGGAATACTTGTCAATCACTGATCTACAGACCAAGTAAGAATATTACAGAGTTATAAAAATGGCAGCAATTATTAAAAACACAATAATTATTGTAGCACATGTGCCAATCTTCCCCTTCAGTCCTCTGTGCAACATCTCCAAGCTGCAAATGGTGCCTTTTTTTTTTCCTTTTTAATAACACCACTTAAAACAAACAGAGAAAGTCAATATCATTTTCCACTTGCATTTCAGCTGCCTTCCCTTTTTGTTCTTGCTCTTTTGCTTCAACAGCAGCAGTTTCATACAAAAGCATTTCATTTAAAAAAAAAAAAAAAAAAAAAAAAAAAAAGAATTTAGACAGAATGATTATAGGATTTACTGACCGTGTGGATAACTGACAGGAGCAATGTTGGATGATGGATTTATTGTCTGAGCTCTGGAACAGATGTAGTTTAACGTTTGGTGTTAGCTGTCCATAGTTTTGAGTGTTTATCAATTCATTTATTCATTCATTTGTTTATTTATTACAATACAAAACAATCGTTTAATATTTTACAGCTGTTTCATTGGCCTTGCGAAGGACTGGCAACCTGTCCAGGATATCCCGCCCCTCACCCAATGACTGCAGGGTAGGCTGCAGTACCACGTTTACATAAGAGCTTTACCTTCTCTTTAATCCAAAAAAAAAGTTCATTCTGCAGTAAATGGCTGGTTTATTCAAATTTTAAATCTAAAATTGTTCATTCCTCTGTCATGTAAACCTTCTTTCCACTAAGTTAATTCTGATGGTTCTGAGCATGCTTGTTACCTTGTCCCATCCCAATTACGTCCAGATAATGCACATGTTCCATGCTTTATTTTGCCCCCTGTGTTCGGTAGACTATCTTCCTTCTCAGTTGCTCGAAAAAAGTGTAGCAGTGTGCACATGTTGAGCTGGTGCTTCAAAATTACAATCAAAATAGCACCAAAACTGTACTTATGTAGTTTTCCGTGTTTTGAAAAGACGACAAGCAGGAAGCAAACTTTGTTTATTTCTGGTAGACTTAAGTTCGTCACACCCGCCCCTTGTCCAATCAGAACCCTTTCCAACCCGCCGTTCTAAAAAGCAGAAATAAGTAAGGACGTGTTTCCCTTTAAACCTCCATTCAGAATTGTTATTTTCACTGTAAACTCGTAGGAGTACATTGTTAATTTGGAATTAGATAATTCCAAATTATTAATTCCAAAAAAAACATCATGTAAACCCAATGAACTGTTTCATTGTTTAAATGTGCAAATTGTTTGTTTGTTGAAAAACATTTACGCCTAATTCACCCCTTGTCATGTATTTATAATACTTCTGAGACCTCTTGTACAGCAAGCCAACAATTCGCAAACTGGTGTGTCTGGAAACCAATGAACGCCTGTCTCATCGCCTCATCGCCATTGTTAGACATAAAATTTCTCTGAAATTTTGATTGATTTGACTTTGAGAATCACCTTCACATCAGTGGTTCAAAGCATTTAGTCCGGCTGATAGTTCACTGTAGCAAATACAGTGAGATGGACCGAGCAGCAGGGCCATATGGGTTTTAAAAAATACTGAGGTCCACCATCCAGCGTGGCCCACACACATCAAGAGACCAAAATCTGTTTAAAATGGAAGCAACTTATGTTTCACATAAACCACTCCCTATTCTGACTGTCATGACTAAAGTCATTTGACAAGACTCTGACAAGATTAAAAACAAAAAGAACATCTTCCTAAATCTTAAAAATCTTTTCTTTCTGTACAATGTAGGTTGTAATGCCTCCCTGCAGTTGGGAACCATGTCTTCCTAAATCCTGCACAACAACTGGAAGTTGTCTTTGTTGTGTGTTATGCACGGTCTTTTTGTTCAGACATGACAACGCAAGGACAAGCAATACTAGGGTCCATCTCATCAGTATTAGCTGCAAGTTTCAGTTTGGTTAAACTGGCCTGGGAAATGTGCCTTGTGATGTGCATTTGTAGTATTTTATAATTTATATAGATTTTTATAATTTAATTGCTTTAAAGTGAAAGTTTCCTTTTCATCAGATTATAAACTATGCTAGCATTATCTGGCACATCTTGCATAGAGGAAATTTATTGCGGAAGAATGATCCCAATTTTAAGTAAAATATTGACTAAAAAGGATAAAGGATGGAATTAAAGATTTTATTTTTGTTTTTTGCATGTTTATTTCAAACAGGCATGAACATCTGGAGAAATGCATGCATATTCACTCAAATGTGCTTAACAACAACATACTTATGGGGTCTTGCACATGTCATTTTAGATATAAAAGAATTAATAACAATTAATCAAGTATCTAATGACATTGATAGAAAGCCAGTCAGCATCAGATCTTTTGAATGTAAAAAAAAAAAAAAAAAAAATGGATTAGTGAAGTAAGGAATTAGTCAAAGCTGGAGTCCACAAAAGCAAATTGACCGAAATCATTTTATAAATATCTACTTTCAGTATGCAATAGTGTTTTGTTGTAAGCCCAAAAGAATTTCTCTCACACTTCTTCCCCTCTCTCTTCTCAACTGTATAGATCACAATAATGTTAGTGGTGACACCCCCTTCCATGGTCATTCATCTGAAACAGAATTACATAAGCCATTTACCACCCGGTCTCCATGATGGATGGCAGGGCCCCCAGCCAAAGCACCCGGGCCTGATCGCTCCGCTTTTCTCCATGACAAATGTCACCAAAAAGACATATGACAGCTCTCAATTTCCTACAGTTTTAAATGAGAATATGTTTGTGATTAAATAAGTGAGACAAAATAACAAAAAAATGCATGAGGCAGGATAGCAGCATATTTTTTATTTTATTTTTTTTTTCCTGATTATTTTTATGGGTCAAAAACATCTGGTATTCCTGGAGAGGTATTGGCAATTGCTGTATTTTTACTTGAGTTATTGGTAAGGACTTAAATGTTGCACTAAAGAAACCTGTGTGAGTGGGTGTGTGACTAGTCATGTTGTGAGTCTACTTGGAAAGCACTAGATGTTTTTTTACTAACCACAGTAACAATGACAGGATCACTGTTATAGCTGCAGTACACATGTTGATCAGTGAGGGTGTACATGGCTTGTAACTATCATCTCTACAACATAAAAGGAGAAAAAATAGTCCAAAAAGACTCCAAGGTCTATACAGCCTTACATGCAAGAGAAGCCTAAAATATGTTCAGAGCATTACTATTTAGATTTTACTACATTTTCTATTTATTTATTTGTTCCACACAATAAAGAGCAATGTTTTTACATGCTGTCATAAGAACCTCAAAATTCTGTTTTCATTGGTTTTGGCAGCACATTTATCAAATTTGACAAACATTGCTATGCTTTTTGAGTCTCCCAGACTACTTTGTTGAACTGTTCCAGTTCAGCTACAGGTCAACTTATATCACAATTAAAAATGTGTTGCTTCAGGTGCTGAACAGATAATTGGTGAGACAGGATCCCGAGGGCTTTTTAACAGAAGACAGAAGTTTTAATTAAATTTTGACATTTTGTTACAGTTAAATGTTTTTCCAATGTGTCCTCAGGACAGCCTGCAAGTCCCCAACATTCCTAATGGTTTTTACTCCCCAAAAATAAGAGATTGAGTAGAATAATAAATGTATACCAAGTATTTTAATGTGCATGAAGGCGTTAACATGTGGATAGTATTTTTTGAGCCAATGTGAGGATGTGTGTCAGAGATTTAGTCAAAATAACTAGACAATCAGCTAATTATAAAGGCTTTATGAGGTTGATGAGGCAAAAAAATAAATAAAACATCCCAAAAACCAGAAATGTAATTTTCAGCAACCAAATGTAGAAGCTGACTGATATATACTGATTATACTGGGTGGGGTTTCTTGTGCGCATGAAATTTACTTCTAAAACAAACACAAGAAAATCACACAACAGTTGCTACTTCACAAAGACACAGATTTTGAAAAATGAATCATTGTACAGATTTCCATTAGCAGTGCATAGTTATGTCACAAAAAGTACATGAGTGCACATGCAGCATGATTTTGACATGCAGCCAAGAGCCCACTCCAGACATATGACCACAAATAAGTTGGAACATGCAAAAATAGTAAAAAAAAATTTATAAATGAATACAACAGCTACCTGACAGGAAAACATCACCACACTGCTGCTATGTGTTGCCTGAAAATAGAGCTCAGTGCGTATGTGATTATGGGAGAGAATTGTCAGGGTTGTAAGCCCAATATCACAAGCAGATCCATCCAAGAATAATTGAGTGTGAGAATGTGTGTGTGTGTGTGTGTTTGTGTGTGTGTGTGTGTGTGTGTGGCTTTCAGGACAGATGTGAGTGCATATATAGCTGGCAGATAGAATTTAGACCAGTCTGACAAATGATTTATAGGTGCAATTTAACCAAGTTGTCATTGCATGTTATTCAGCTTGACATGGTGCTTGTGTGGTGCACCTGAATGTGTTCTAATGGATTTGTGTTTATCTGTGTATAAATGTATGCGCGCATGTGAAAGTCATGGGGGCCAGCTGGGAGAAAAATACTATGAAAAGAATTAAAGCACATTTACAAATAAGATTGCTACTTTTCTTTAATGGACACAAATAGCTGGCGTCATAGAAGGCACAGTGTTGGAGATCTCTATTAAACCATGCATTGTTTTAACTTTGTCATTATGTCACTTTTTCTTATTCAAGACCTGATTGGTTTGTTTTTTTCAATTAAAATTTCTAGCCTAATTTGGGACAGCCTCCACTTTTAGCTTCAGTCCCCTGAGAGCCTTGTGACTTCTTGACCCTGAGCAAGATAAAGCAGACATGGAAAATTATTAAAGACAGGGACTAACAAGAAACCACAGTCTCATATGCAAGTCATATCTGAGACTTTATGTAAAAATAAAGAAATTCCTAAGATGAGAGCTTTAAATGTACTTTTCTCAATAATGTTTTTGACTACTTTGTTTAGGTATTCCTAAGCAGGAATTCCTAAGGTATGCCAATCAGATTTTCCAATGGCCTTTTTTTTTCACTGAGAAAATAATTCCATTACATTTTATCACGTTTCAACAATTTTCACTGACATTTTTTTTTTTTTGTGGTTCTTTATTAAGAATCAGTTGGAACTTGTGTTTTATCCTATTTTAATCATTATAAATGGTACATGTGATGCCAAGTGATTTTCAATCACAATTTGCTAGTCTTATCATAAACACCTTGTTTTTCTGCATTTGTTTATCACATAAGTGCAGCTATCGTGAAACATTTTATTGAGACCTTTCAATGAACAACTGAATTCACAACCACAGCAAAGAATTAAATAAAAGCCAAAGTCCAAACATTATGCAATTTTAGACTAAACAACAGATCATTCCATTGAACAAATTTTTCCGGTTGGAAAGCCTGACATAGCAATCCACTGAAAACCGTAGGCGCAGTATCACTGCATCACTGATCTACAACCAGCAAAAGAAAAAAAAAAAAAAAAAAAAGCCGCTGCCTCTTTATATGGTTCTTTATGACACCATACATTATCAGAATCTCCTCCACCGTCACCATGCTTATCGTTTCAGAACTCTGAACTCTGAACTCTACACTGCCCTCTAGTGGAGGGCATTCCAACCTAAAGGATGTATAGGAAGGAGTATGAGTACACTGATTTGTGAAACGGACACACCCAAACAATTTTTCCAGCATATGGAATGCAGTGAAGAAGTGAAGCTGTTGGAAGAGCAAACGCAGGACTTGCCCTATGCTGTTAAAAAATAAGACGCTGAAGGGTTTTGAAGTCCCCGTCCCAGTAGGATCCACTACCGATATAGCTCTTTATTGAATGATGCTCTACATAATTGTTTGTCACCCTCTTCGTAGTTTGGATTTCGGTTTTATTTTGTTATGTCACTGCTGCTGTGTAAGTAGCTTTTACTCACAGATTAGAGCATTAATCAACAGAGCAGCTAACAGCATAAGCTGCTGTAATGTAATGGAGCTTGAGAAAGTTATGATGCCAGACTGAAGACTGTTCGCCTGACAAGCTGCTACTCTCTGCTCTCCATTCATCTGGAGCTCCTTTGGGGTCCTCTCTGCAGTTCTGCAATCAATTTTCTTACACTCCTTGTTGTTGCTTTTACTCTCTTGTTGTCCCAGGTGACTTAGCTGCTCCACTTGTTTAGCCAGTTTAGTTTTGCTACGAATGAGAAATTGAAAGGATTACTTTCTCCTCAGTAAACTTATGCAAGCTAATCGACTTGGTTGCTAAACTTTGCAAAGTTGTAGCAACTTCAAATCTTTCAATCCTTACCTAAAAAGGGTTTTTATGGATAAAACACTTATTTTGGAACTAGCTTTACTGGACCCTTTCTGATGTAACTGGACCGTTTTTATTTCAGTATCATCTGCTACTGAAGTGCAGTACTGCTTCAAAGACATACTGCATTGGTGATAGGTCAGAAATAAGCGTTTACTGAATCTACCGTTGTGATTATAACCTGCAGTGGTGGTTTTTGCTATGGGCGATGTGGACAAGCACCCAGGGAGCAGTCTGTGAAGGGACGCACCGTGCATGAGAGGGAAGATGTTTTTTAATCTGTGTAAGTTCAAACCAGTGAGCACAACAGCAAATGAAAAGGTTTCATTTCAGCTTATTTCCATCTGAAGTTATGGGGGTGGGCACTTCTCTGTGGAGGCCCACACATCACCTTTCTGCTGCTGCTAAGAAAGTCTGTTGTAGTCGGCAGCAGTCTGTGTTGGGAGATGGGTAAGGGGGCAGGAGGGATCTCAGTCAGGAGTCCATAATGTAGTTAGTTTTGTCACAAACTGCTTCCACATTAGGTATATTTCAGTTAAGTTTTGGTAAATAGGTTACCCTTATTTTTGCTAACACAGTGTGAAATATCAATCTTTTTTAAAGATACACCCTTCGTATTGTTTGCCATGTCGATGATTGGGGATGTTAACTTAAAAGTTTGTCCTCCCCTGCATTGTGTGGCAAATGGATAGTCAGTTCTTTTTCCAAGACTAATTAATTGGTGACTTACTCAGTTATTTTGATTGCAAATAAATATACAAATAAAACTGTTCAGCGGCACATTTAAGAAGCAGATGAGAGATGTGGATTGCATCAAACGACCTGGCTTGTTCACCAAAAAGATATCTCAGGAGCACTTGACTCAAAAATCAACTGAATGAAGGATGAAAATTAAAATGTCAAAAAAGCCACCAGGTGCCTCGTCCAGTGATGAAGGAAAGAAGAAAAGGACAAAAGGTAAAAGAATGGCCAATGCATACTGTTTTCTTTTAAGGAGGGGGGGCAAAGGGAATGGGATGTTTGCTCTGCCTGTAAAGGAACTGCCACCAGTAGCCTGGCATTGTATATAACATTCATATCTAAAGAATCTTAACTTTCCTATGGTGTGTGGCCATGTGGAGGTACTTGGAAGTTAGACTCAGTAAAATGCATTTTTATTTGTCACGTTCCACCCACAGGATGTCTGGTGCTGTTACTGAACCTTTTACTTTAAAAACTTTAAAACTACATTTAAAATGTAACATTTATCGGAAGCTGTGATTGATTTTCACGTTTATTTTATCACACAAATGAAAAATCTTGGTGTACCAAAGCATATATAAAAACATTTACACACTGACCTTGTTGCACTGAGAATAACCTACATAGAATTTGGGGAAGAAGACCAAGTATAAACGTAAGAGATGTAAAAGGAAGATATATGTGTGCCTGGTCCTTCTGTGTGCACAATGCCTGTCAATTCATTGCAAGTGCAAGTAGACAGCAATAAAGCAGCAAGGTATTTCAGAAGAGTTATTTTTGCTTTGTGTGTACAGCAGCGGATGGTCAGTCTTTATCTAAAAGGTATTGTGAAGCTTTGACAGAGCTTTGGCTACAGTCCGGGCAGCATTCCTTATATGGGGTTTTAAAGCCTTAAAAAACAAGTCTTTGTTTTCTTGACTCAACTGTCTCCCAGGTTCTGCTTTCTACAGACTAATGCACACACACACACACACACACACACACACACACACACACACACACACACACACACACACACACACACACACACACACACACACACACTTATACATATCTCCATAGGACTGCAATCTTTGTGAAACTCAACTAGTGAAACTGTTGTGGCTGCTGGCAAGGACAAACTCATTGCCTATACGTATTCATGAACAAATGGTCCCCACTGTGTATAATTGACTGGCATCATACAAAGTTTGGGTTGGAATAGGTTTTATATGTCGATGTGTGAATATCTGCTCATAAAATTAACCTTCATTTACAGGAAAATGCCCCACATAATCTGTATGTTTTATTTTGCAATCCTTTTACTGTACCAGAGGTGTGAAAACACCAAAATGCCTAAAGAGACGACTAGTTTTAGTTTAAATAAACAAAATTTTCAGTCCATTTCTTCTCATGCACTGTTGAGATATGTTTACCTTATAGTATATTGTATTTTACAAACTTAAGAAAAAGACACGCAAATTAAACAACAGAAAAATTTGGTACAATAGATGATTTGGAACTTTTTTTTTTAACATCACTGAATGGAGAAAATATCACTTTCAAAATCATCTCTACTTATAATTGTACCTTTTTTATTACCTAAGAAGTCATGCAAAATCATTCTTCCTATAAAGATTCATCCATCATGCATGAGGCACAAACTGTGCTGGCTAACAAGCTGCTGCAGGTTTCTGTAAGATTCTGTTGTTTTATTTGACTTTATTGTCAAGATGTTGCCAGACCTAAAAAAATTCTCCACTCAAACACACCTTCAGAGTCAATCTTTTCATCTCAGGTCTTGCAGGCCAAATTAGGCAGCCAAACCACCTGTGTCTTTGCTTCTGTTAACATTGCACTGTGAGTTTGTGCGTGTGTGAGCGTGTAATGAACATTTCATGTCTGTGTGTATGAGCATGTCTGAGAATGGATCTGGCCTTTGTGCTCAGCTCTGCTGGTTGAGTGGACACTGTCCAGGATGATTAATTGAAAGTTCAGAAAAATCTCTGTTAGAATTTCAGAGCCATCAAAGGAGAAAATTGGCAACATTGTCTAAGGCAGAATCTTTTACAGCCAACATTCATCATCCAGAGATAAAAGGTTAGATGGGAGCTATAGTCTGTGTGTGTGGGTGTGTTGGTATGTGTGTGAATGTGCATGCATATACGTGTGCATGTGACATAGCAATATATTTGCTCTTTAATCATTATTCGTGTTAGTTTGTTTTTCAGGGTGATCTGATCATCTTTGTGTTGTGGGTCAGTGTGCATTCCTGATTTTTTTTAACAACATAGTATGCGTGTTTTCTTTTCTGTACATAGAGAGCAACATGAAACATGTACAGATGTATCAACAACAAAAACATTGTGTTAATATAAATAACAGCAACCGCTGTTTCAGTCATTTCTCAGATGAGTTCATTTTGGGGGAAATTCCTGTCCAGTCTGCTCAGCCTGTATGTCCACTGGAGCTTGCTTCACTGTGGAGGTCTTAACATTCTCACTGAGTACGAGTGTGTTTTGTATAGAGCAGGATTTGTGTGTGTGCAAGACTGAATATACAATATGAGTACACAGCATTTCTGGCCCGCTTTCATTCTGCAACACAGTCTCACAGCAGGTGGTTCATTACACGGGCTGTAATTAGGTTGACTTGACTTTCTTCTGCTCCTGATTACAGATACATATTGGTTTCAGTGGAGCGTGGAAACAAGATTTTTTAATTTTTTTTTTTTTATTTCAGTAAATTATTTGTCGCCTTAGTCTGCTGGGGTGTGTTTGTGACTTGAAAATGCAGTGTCCCGCTTCTCTGTATTTTGTATTCAGTTACAGTATCTGATGTTCACTAAGGCAAAGATGTGTCAAGATTTTCTAACATTTGTATACTATTGCTGACAACATGCAGAGTATGTGTGGTTCTTGTCCTATTTGTAAACAAAGAAACAATGTTCTTGCTTTTATTTGCTTTCATATTACTTGGCTGATGCCTGGATCATTACATAACAATGCTTCAAGAGCTCATTTTTATTGGCACTCAATAGTGTTTGCTCTGCAATTTGTTTTAGCTTTTCACCAAGTTAGAAAACAATGCATCATTCTTAAATGATTTACTTTCAGATATAGATAAATCTATCAAACTGGACGAAAAAGAACTCGCTTCTGACCTTCCAAAGTAGTTTATATTTGCCTTCTCCTGGGCAGGACTCAGTCCTGCTGGCTCTGATATTTCCATGTGATAGGCATGAGGGGAATGAGGATGTGATCGGCTAACCTTTCTCCTCTGGCAATCACAGTCATGACATGACTCACTAAGTGCCACCTGACCCAGATAAAGAAATAAGCAGGAGCTTCCAGCTTTCTGGAAAAATGAGAAAGTGGATTGAAGAAATTTTTCTGTGCAGTTTTTACTGCACAAAGCTTTATTGCTGTATTTTCTTTATTTTGTACTGCAACACATCTCAGTTAGCAAATGAAGAAGCTGCAAAACCAAAAAATATTGCAGAAAAAAGTTTATAAACAAGAATATGAAGAGAATTAAGTGCGGCTGGATCAAATACACAAATTCCTTTTGATTTGCTAATAGAATAGACATAAATCAATCCTTGCTGAAATGGAGAAATTCCTTTTTGTTAATAAAACCTTTTTTAGGTCTCTGTTTCAGTCGTGTTCAGAACCTTGGACAGCAACTGTAGCCACCTGCTCTGGAAATCCACAGCCTGCAGTGCCCTGCTGTCATGCTGACACAGTTTCCTCTCTACGGACACCTGAAGTACAATTCTGTCTGACTTTCTCCTTCTGTGAGACATACCTTTAGACTGGAGCACTTTGCCTGCCCATCAACAACACTTCCCCCCTTGCAGAATTTAAAATTCTCCCATTCTTCACTTCTGACATTCTCGTTGTATCTTTATCAACACCATCACTCTCAGGTCAGTGTGTGCATGTAGGTTCAAACTCTTCCCCAAAACCCAAGAAATAATTCAAGCACACCTTTTGACTGAAGAACATCATGAGTACGATTTTATTATTGTAAAGAATTTTGTTTACTTTTCTTACAGGCGAAAGCAAATCTTGTGACCCGGCCCTGTAAACTGTATGCAGCAGTTTCTCACTAAATGGAAAAATGAGAAATTTGACTCACTGTCCTAAGCCAGAAATCATAAGGAAAACAGATCAAGTTTAAAAGGTAAAGTTACAAGGTATGCTAGCATTCTCAAACACTGTATTAAATGCATCTCACCTATGTTTGATCCTAAAACTCAAAAATATCTCAGTGGACAATTTTCTCTGAGCTGACTTAAAATGTGAATTTTAAAAACAGGTCTGATGTTTCAACTATAAAAAATTCCTCTAAACTTATCCTGAAAAGAAAGAACCACCAAATCTCTTCTACCAGCCCAGACACACAGAGTTCAGGCTAGTGAAGCTGTTTAACCCTTCATGGCCAAGTGACTATTTTTGATCACTTTTTTTTCCCTTTCATATTCAGCATGAAACTTTTTGTTGTTGTTGTTGTTGTTGTTAACCTAACAACAGAATAGAGGTCTTGGTACATACCAGAAGGACAATTTTAGGTTAAATTTCTAATTTCAAGGCATTTGATTGAGTGCCCTATAAAGGGTTAAAGTAGCAGAGTACACTGGGCCTAGAGGGGCTCGTGCCACTAATCACCAGACAGTACTCAGTATTCCAGGAGTATCAGACCCCTTTGTATTAACACGAGGGGGTCTGGTCCTTGTACAACTGGTGTCAGAGCTTGGTGTGCATGGCCGGCAGCAAGTCCAATTAGTTTTATATGAAATGGACTCTGCCAAGGCTGACCTTTGTCACTGATTTTATTCAGAACTTTGAAAATTTCAAGGCACAGCTGTGGTGTTTTATTGTTGTAAATCATGTGGTTCTGTTGGCCTCATCAACTCTCACTGGGACGAGTCGCAGCCACTTGGGAAGTTGTCGGGATGAGAATCAACCTCAGAGACCATGGTACCAAATGGTAAGAGTTTCGTCTTTAGGTCAAGAGTGAGATTCTCCCCCAAAGTGAAGTCATTTAAGTACTTCAGTATCTTTTTCAAGGAATGAAGAACAGATCGTGAAAACAACCGTTGGACTTGTGCAGAGTTGGTTGATGTTCAAGAACTGTAGGTAAAGACCAAAGAACGAGATTGTGAATATAAGCTGCCAAAATCAGTTTCCTCAACAGGGTAGTTGTGCTGTCCCTTAGTGGTAATGTGAGGTTGTTCAGTCATCTGGGAGGGGCTCAGAGTAGAGTCCTTATTCCTCCAGTTTAAGAAGAGCCAGATGAGCTGACACTGGTATCTGGTTAGGTCACTTCAATGGCTCCATAGAAAGCTGGTTCAGGCATGTCCCACCAGGAGGTGGCCCAAGGAAAGACCCTAAAAAGACAATAAAAAGGGTTCTTATTCCCAGCTTTAACCAGCTGTAGTTCAGAGGGGGACCAGTGGCTGATGTTAGATGAGCAATGGCTGAAAACCACAGCAATACCTCCTCCTTGACCGGATGCACGATGCCAACTAATGTAGGAGTAATGGTCAGGACAGAGTTCGATAAATTACAACTAGTGAGAGTCACACTGCCAAGTTTCAGTTAGAAAGAGAAAATTCTCAACAGGAATGTTTTATTTGCTATATATTGAGCATTAAAAAGACAGATCTTAAAAGTCCTGGTGTCAGACTTATCAGATGATGGTTTAGTTGGGTTGAAAGGCTGAAGAATTTTGGACTTGTTGAAGGAATGCTGAATAGTCTTACGTCTGGTGACGATGATGATAGGAATGGGAATATCATAAATTGTGGAACAGCTATTTAGATAAGAGGATATATCTGATTAAACTGGGGACAGAAAAGCAGGGACTTACACCTAAGGGATGTTTAGATAACAAAGGTAGGTTTTAGGAGACTGAAGGTATATGACAGTTTGAGGTGGACAGATAAGCCAGCTGTGATTGTACACTTTTTGTAGGATTCAGACAATTTGAATGAATAAGTAAATAAAGGAAGAAAAAAATATGTTGCCTATTAAAACCAAAGACTGTGTTAAGGATGGACAGAGTCTCCATGACGTCATCCATAGATTTCTAAAAAACTGTCGTGAAGCTCATTGGGTGGTTCCCAGCGCTGGCAGCATCAATCATGCCGTCACTCCCAGAAGTTCCAAAAATGTTTAGAGTCTAGCGCCGAGAGCCAAAATCAATATAAGTCACTATACAAAGATGCTGTTAAACTTAACTGCCAACTGCTTCTCCAATCACTTCACACTGTTGTTCCTCATCAGCCACAGGCTCTCAAGCTCACTCTCACAACCAGAGCAACACTACTACACAAGGCTGGCTGCACAGTGGGATGGAGACAATGCCAGAGTAGCTAATTGTGAGGTTTGGGAGGATTCCTGTTGGCCTGGATACTATTGGCCGGTCAAAGAAAAGTGGGTAGCATGAGTAAGAATGTGCCCTATGATTTTATCCATGTAGTTATTTGAGAAGACCTATTAGTGGTGAGATCAGTACTGAAATATCTATTCCTCCTATACTAGCATTTACATAACATAGTTTGAACTTTCAGAATTGGAAAGGTAGGAACTACTACTTCCGCCAGAGAAGCAAACTCTCTCATTGGTCTGTGATTAGTTTGTAGTGATGTTGGTAGATATTTCCGTTCCACAAACAGCAAAGGTGCATAGTTTGATGTGTTTGTGAAAACCATTGACCTCTTCAAATGTCTGAGTATGAATCATAACGCAGAAGCAGAGTTGATGAGGTTACGATGAGAAGATGAGGAGGACAGGTGCTGCAGGACGGAGACAGACGTTACTCCTGAGTCCTTTAGCATTGCAAGGAGGAACAGTCCAGTCAAGAGGAAGACAATGGGGAGCTGGTGTATATGTGTAACACTGTCATTGGATTTTGGGAAAGTGATTCACATCTGTCTGCTGTTGGCTTAAGTTTTTGAACTGATGCTTCAATAAAATGCATCTTAAAACTGAGGCTTTCTGTTTTATTCTACGATGCACTTGTAACACTGGTTACTGTACATGAGCTGAGGTGATAATCATGTACTTTCTATTTAGGTCAATATCAGAAGATCTAGTTTCGCTCAGAGAGGATATAAGTGACACAGACGACAGTTTGGGAAAGCAGAGCAACAAAACGCTTTAATGGCAGAAAGCCAGTCTTAAAGAAAAAGATAAATACCAATGAAATGGTAACTTTGACTGATCCTTATCTAACAGTGATCACCTTGAAAAGCAAAACAACAGCTGTGGTCATTAACAACAACAAAAAAAATTAAATTCACAGAAAAAACCCCAATATTACTGTAAATAACGAAAGTGAAATAAAATAAATGGAAATAAAAGTGAATTAAATTGGGCCCTTGATAATAATTCCACAAAGTTCAATGAAGTCCGTGCGTGACAGTCCTTTAATGTCCGAATGTGAGATTGTTTATGTAACTGTTCATCTACCCGGGTAGTGTGATTTTTGTGTTCTTATCTGTATGGTGATATAGCTGCTTTCTGCAGACGCACAATGAAACGGTTGCCGACTTCACACCCTCCATGCATGTGAGTCGATATCCTGCTTCACGTTCCTCTGGTCCAGGCTCTGACTCGCCATCACAACTCAGTCATACACCAAAAAAAAGAAAAAACAACCGGAGTTTGGTTTTCTCACAATAAAACGCCACAGAGATGTCTGGTAAACACAAAAATAAACCTCCTTGCAGGTGTGGATACCTTCCAAAGCAAAACTCAGAAGAAAAATATAGCTTTGACCACTCTTTATCGACCTATTAACATGAACAAGTTCTCTTTTCTTTTCGGTTGAAACGTGTCTGTTCTCATTGCATCACGTGCAGAAAAAAAACATGCAGAGGAAGAGAACACACAGGGAAATTGAAGCGCACTCTGCTGGTGAAAATAAAAATTACAACAGTTACAAACAAGGTCAGTCTAAAAACTGAACAGTGGAACTCAGAGAATTTGGGGATTTATGTTGTGTACAACTAATCGGTGTTACACACTAATAGCTAAAATATGGTTATGAAATAAGATGATATGACAATGAATAACTGCAAGTGTTCATCTTGGGAAAATATGCAGTTAGGAGATCGATTCCAGGCTTCCCCTGACTATGTGCCAAAGTGTCCTTGGGCAAGACACTTAACCCCAAGACGCCCCCCGATGTGCCTATCAGGCTATAAGTTGCTTTGGATAAAAGTGTCTGCTAAATGACTGTAGAATAGAATACTTTAATAAAACAGCCACTGTGAGCTTTTAAATATAAAATACTGAAATATCTTTTAGATATTAAATGATATAAAAATTCAGGTTTATTTTGACTGGTGGAAAACTGAATATTTGTAAATGTACAGATTAGGAGATGCTGAGGTGCCTCTGAGCCTGTGTGCTTCAAAAACTCACGCTCACTCCTAGGGGCAATTTTAGAGTAACTAATCAACCTAACATGCATGTCTTTGGACAGTGGGAGGAAGCCGGAGTACCCAGAGAGAACCCACGCATACACAGCGAGAACATGAAAACTCCACACAGAAAGGCCGCTGTTCGACCCACGCCCCAGCCAAGGATTGAACCAGCGACCTTCTTGCTGTGAGGCTAATCTGTGCTAAACCATGCAGTCCTTGGCCACAGAGTTGTGTTTGTTTATTCTAGAAGCATCTCCATTTAACATTAAAGAAAACAACAGAACTGTAGTATCACTGTAGTAGATTTTCTTTATATTTGTGCTCTTGATGAAAAATGTTTCAAAATGTTTGGTAACTAAGAAAAACTAAGGAAGATGTGGCTAACAAAAATTTACTATAAATATCTTTGAAGACAGGGATACAGATTGAAGAAGAAAAAGTATAGATAACTTCTGCTGCAAGCCCCTAGTGGATGACGGGGGAACTACAAATTTTGGCACTTAGCATCGGCTTCATGAGGTCTCTGCTTGATTAAGACATGGCTATCTTGCCTGTTGGTGTGAAGACCATTGACCTGAGAAGAGATTAATGGACTTAGAACTGATTAAAGTGATCAATAAAAAACAAAGTTAAAGGTCAGAAACTTGAGGCAGAATATCAGAGACCTTACAATATTTTCTTAAAACACTGACAGTCTTAAATAAAACTACTTCAACAGGGTAAACACATCACTGTGGATGTACATCCATTGATTTCAACTGTTTGGTTTATAGTTTATAAAACTGGCATTTCAAAAATGGTGACCAGTGAGGGTTGTGATCTTCCACACCATCTCTTTGGCCATGCATGAAAATAAACAAATGAAGAAAACATCTTCTCTCAGAAGATATGCAGCCCTGAAACCTGAAATTCTGAACAGAAGATTATCAACTTGCCTCTTTAATTCTACAACAAAATGAAGCTCTTTGTTACGGAAACGTAGAGCTGTCATCCTCATAAAAAAAAAAAAGTTTGGGCCTTATTACGTTATAACATCATAGTTTTATTGTAAAAACGTGAAACATATCACGTTATAACGTGATAGTTTATTGTAAAAACGTGAAACATATCACATTATACCGTGATATGTTTATTGTAAAAACGTCAAACGTATCACGTTATAACGTGATAAGTTTATTGTAAAAACGTCAAACATATCATGTATCTGAAAACGTGAACTTGGTAATTTTCGACTTTAGATGAGGAAATTGTGTGCGGGGTGGGTAGGAGATCACAAATGGCTCATTTACAGGATTTGAAAGAGTTTTTCTTCATACTTGGGTTGAGACATTGTGAAATTATGGTGCTTTGGAACACTTTCGATCCATTATAATAAATATGCGTAGTTTAAGGACAGTTTTAAAAGGCATGGGTCTGTACAGAAGGAAAAATGAGTCCAATCTCCATGACGAGGCATAATTTCTAATTGAAACTTGAGCGGCGTGAGAATCGCTATGAATGCAAACATCATCGGTGCATCCAAGTGCCATCTATCCATCCCTCCTCTACCGCTTATCGGGGTTCTGATCGCGGGGGCAGTAGCCTAAGCAGGGAAGCCCCCCTCCCCAGCCACATTTGCCAACTCTGCGAGGGGGTCCCAAGGTGCTCCCGGGCCAGCTGAGAGATGTAATCCCTCCAGCGTTCAAGTGGTTATACGTTTTTACAATAAACTATCACATTATAACGTGATACGTTTCACGTTTTTACAATAAACTATCACATTATAACGTGATATGTTTTACGTTTTTACAATAAATTATTATGTTATAACATGATACGTTTCATGTTTTTACAATAAACCATCACGTTATAACGTAATAATGCCCAAACTTTTTTTTTTTGTGAAGATGACAGCTCTACGCTTCCGTACTTTGTAGCCTTCTACGGTACATAAAAATTTTTACACAATAAATCCTTTTATTTTCCATCTTAAAAATGTTGTGCAGTTTAAGTAAGAAACTCGGCCTGCAAATTCTGACTCATCCAATGTATTATAAAAAGCTGCCCTTGGTCCACACTATCTGCTAGCTGGGTTGCTGAATCGGAAATTTACACCCTGGACAGTACAGTTCTGTCAGACAGACAATGTTCTCAATTGCTTATGTTTTAAGACACTTTTGCCTTAAACATTTCAAGTCTGAGATGAATTAGGAGCAGATATGACAATGAATGCAAACCGAGTTGAGTCAAATTAAAAAGTGGTTCATTCAAACCTGTTGTGAAACCCTTAAAACTTAGATTTTTCAACTTCACGCATCACACAGCTTGACAGTTCATTTTAAAGGAAGGTGGAAGGGTGAAGGAAAAAAACAGCACTACAAAGCAGACGAATTTACAAAGAAAGTGATGAAACATGGCACGGGGACGTGGCAATACATCATAAGTCACTTAGATTTTTTTCTGATACAACCTCTTTTTTGTTCCTGAACAAGTAGAATATTCTGTTTTCCCTCTTTTCTCGTCATGTATGAATGATCATCCTAAATAAACTGTTGCAGATTTATGCATTTTTCTCTAAACGATCAATGCCAAATTGATTACTCCATTTCTTTGTCAAATGCCTTGTCATTGGACACAAAATGAAAACATTACAAAGCATGTCCTGATCACTGTTTTTATTATAAAAACAAAAAACATTATGCATTTGCTTTTGTTCTGTAGTCCATTTTTTTTCCTGTAATTCGCCCATTTTCTTGACACTTAAAGCATCAAGTGCAAATAATGCTTGCCAATTGTGCCCTTGCTGGATTTTATTTAAACAGTGGCTTTTAATGATTTTGTTTCCTCTTACCATCAATGGAGCTTGGGGTGCTGGGGGGGGGTCAGACACATTGTGGTTTAGTGGCTAGACTAACAAAGGAGGAGAAACTGTGACAGAGCGAGACAAGAAGACAGGGAGAGACAGATGGAGAGAATGACGCATAAAGAAAAAACAACACTGAGTGACAGAGAGGAGAGTCATAAGAAATGAGTCTAGAAATTCAGTCATGCCGGATAAAACTAGCTATTCTGGGAATTGTACCACAGCCTTGAGAAACAGATTAAGCCTAAAATCTAATCTCACAGGCTGTATAACATCAATTCTAACTAGTGTTCAACAGCAGCTGCTACTTACTGGTAGGCTAATGTAAGATGCTAATCAGATTGTTACAAAGAAAAAGAAATGTTTTCAGCTATTTGAATGCTGAATTATAGCAAGAACTTCTGGTTAAATAAACCCAAGTATATTGCCTTATTTTTAAGATATCCTCAAATGAGATGTAGATGTTTTAAAATCTTAGTACAGCAGGAGAAAAAAAGATGTGCCACAAAAGATAATAAGCCGGTCTAATTTCAGTCAAAATGATTTGCATTTAATAACAACATATTCAGACTGCACTGTGGTGAGATTATTTCCATCATCTCTCAGGAAGTGAACCTCATCTGGTGCCTTTCTGTGTGGAGTTTGCATGTTCTCCCAGTAGATACTCAAGCTTCTTTCCATGACCCAAAAACATGCACCTTCGGTCAACTGGTGTTAAATTTTTACTAGGAGTGAGTGTGAGCATCTGCATGTGTTTGTTTCTCTGCCTTAGCTCTGTGATAAACTCGTGACCTCTCCATGGTGTATCCCACCTCTTGCCTGATAGCAGTAGGAGTAGGTACCTTCTCCCTGCAAACCTGCAGTGGAATAGGATGGTATAGATGATGGATGTTAATTTGTTTTAACCCAAATAACATGTTTTTTTTGTTTTAGTGTTTTTTTGAGGACAGATGTTCCACATGAAAAGCAGGTGTGAGTAACAGCTGGATTGAACAGAAAGACCCATTCAGGCTCTTTATGGGCATTTAAAGCCAAACTTTATGTTCCTGACCCTGAAATGCTCATGCTTTGTCTCTTTATCTTGAAAAGGCCCCCACCTCCCTTCATACATGTGTAGCGTATTATCATTAACGTTAACCTGTGATCCTATGTCGGAACGACAGTGGGTGTTTTAATTATGAATTCGCTGTGTCCATAGACAAGCGGATGATCTCGGGGCACCACCCAGCCCTAAATTTGTTATACGGTCAGGCAGGGAATACCGTAATATGACAATGATATTTGTCTAATAACAGATATCCATCAGTCTCAAAGTACGCTTACTGTTAGTTCTCGTCAGAGGGAACAAATCACTTCCTTAAAGATCGATCACGCTACCACGACTTCTTAAAAAATAAAAATATAAACACACTTTATTAAAAACTATGGTTAAAATCATCAGGCACAAATGAAATGAATAATGTAAACTAGAAATAGCGTCAGCAAGCATAGATATACATACATACATATACACATACATACACACACATATATATATATATATATATATATATATACATATATACACATATACATACTCACATACATACACATACATATACACATACACATACACACACATACACATACATACACATATACTCACACATATGCATACATATATACATATCCATACACATACATACATACACATACACATACACATAAGTACACACACATACCCACCCACACACATAAATATATACACCCACACAAGCCAACTCTAGATTCGTGGAGAACAAAACCGTTGACAATCATGAGGACCAGAAACTAGCAAGTTAAGTCAAAAAGACAGAAAGAGAGGTACCTGCTGTTAGTGAATAAACTTGCTGGATGACTCAGTGACTGTGACACATGCAGAACATTCATGCAGAACATTCAGAGTGGAACGTGTTTAGAGAAGAGTGATCATGCCAATGTGACCCCGCCCGCCTACAGCTAGAGGAAGGCCAGGAGAACCCAGAGACCCGGGTAACCGACAGTCACCCCCAGGTACAGATCCCAACCCCCCCACTCCAGAGCCAGCCATGCATCTGCCCAGGAGGTGGCGAAGGAGGTGCCCAACCAGAGTCCCCCGCAGTCAGGGGGAACAGGCCCCAGCAGGCCCAGGCCGGCAAGGGCCGATCCCGCCGGGCACCGGCCACCTAGGGCAGACAGAGCGCAGGCCCCAGGGCCCCAAGAGCCCGTGAGCAGCCCCCCGCCCCCGCAGGCAGAGGGCACAGCCCACACCGACGGAGGACCAGGATCCCCTAAAATAAAATTATTAAAGGTAAAGTTATGTAAGCAGCTTACATAACTTACATAACTAAGAAGGTTGGAAAGATGGTAAGTCTAATGAAGTTAACTAAATATGTCAGGGTGTGGATGGACTTCCTTTTGAAGTAGAAAGTCCTGAGTCCTTATCTGATTTGGGGGTTAATTTGGCCTTGGGGGTTGCTACACATACATACACTCAACTGGAATTACATGGAAAGCGTGCTATTTAACCTCTAAAATTAATGAGGTGTTGCAACTGTATTTGAGAACTATGAACGCTTCTACTTGGGGGAAAAAAGCATAAACAGTCGCTATAAATATGTCATCCACCACAAAACACCTTTCCATACAGTGGGCCTTGTCTAGATGAGCTTTGAAAAAGGTTCTACTCCACTGACTACTCAATGAACTGTGCATTCAAAGCATAAAATGAAATTCACACCGAGCATACAGGAGTAATAATATGACTTAAGTTATCAAGACTTGTAGCACAACATAAAGCCCATACATCAGCACACCTCGTTTACCTGTCATAGACAAGAGTTATAACAGTGCTACTAACATGACAGAGGCCATAAAGCTGTCCACTAGGACGAGTAGCATGTCATAAACCGTATTCACCACTTCAGCTGCTGCGATAGATGTCAGTATAGCTGTACCAGTGTCAAGTGTGGGTAATGACCTGACCTTCGCAGTTGAAATTTTCAATACAATCCAACTTTAGGCTTTAAAAATATTTTAAATCTGCCTCTAATTAAAAATCTTCCAATCATGCACTTCAGCAGACTAGCTAGAATAAAAAAAAATTTTAAAAAAAGGCTGTTGCAGTCTTTTTCTTCTACCAAAAAACAGCTGCTAAATGAGGGGCTACTACAGTTGCTGTGCAACTGAGAGATTTCACATTTAAGGCCAAGCTTGGGCCAGTCTGCTTGAGTTTGCAGGTTTTCTGTTTGCTTGCAGAGGCTTTTTCCAGAAGTCTAAAGATAAGCATTTTAGGTAAATACATGACTAAGTTGGCCTTAGATATTATTGCATCTGGTTGTGGTTGTGTTAACCCAGAGACAGACAGGCAATTTGTCCATGGCATACCTTGCAGCACACTCAAAGCCAGCTAGGATATGTACCGGCTTGTGGCTTGTGACTTCAAATTGACATCAGCTCTGATATGGTAACGCTTGCATTGGGTGCATTCCCCTCATGTCACTTCGTACAGCGGTTGGCTGCTGTCATTGATATTGAAATTTACTATGTTGTTCTTTGTACAATTGCATCCTGGCTGGCCCTGTTAAGCCAAAGGCACTTTCTCTTGTCAATCTCGTTGCTTGCTTCTTTTAATAACCAACTGACCAGAGCTCAGTCTTCATGGTTTGTCACAAAATCAACTGTTGTATCTCCAATTCAAAAGAGCTTTTAGTACTTGGTTCTGTGTGTTTGTGACCTGATGTATGCAGCTCCGCTAGCTTTCCTTACCAGATGCTTCCTGTTTTGTAGCAGTTTACTAACTCTACTGGGATAGTATTTAAAAACATAAAGACCCAAAGCAAAATTTTACTAAGATCTGTGAGCTTTAATTGGGGGGAAAAAAACTCTTGTTTATTGGAGGTTGGATCAGGTTTTAGGTTCAGTCATCTTATAAAGACATGGTAGATAAAACTTTAGAAGATACTTAGTTTTTTCATGTAAAAGGGACTTTGTGACGTTCTAAACTGATATGATGAAGGAGGTAAAAAATCTGACAGTTGCTGAATCTACTCCATATTTAACTATTTTCCTATGGAATGAAGTACTTTTCATCTATTTTAATTGATTTATTCATTTTCAGACAGACTGCACTGTAAAACCTTGATATTTAACACAATTAATACAGTGAACAATTAAAGTGTTTTGTTTTTTGGGGGGGTTTTTTTCCAATTACTGTAGGCATTACTTTTTAATTAAAAATTAATGACAAAACTATCCCTATCTTCTCATGGTAAAGAATCTATTCAGGCAGACAAACCAAACTGAACACATAACTTCCACCATGGTGGAGGTGAGATACTGTCTCATCATCCTTAAGAGTTGCATGAGATGCAATGCAGTAATTAGTCAGAATCACAGTGTTTCTATTCATGTAGCTTGTTTGGAAAGTGTTTGTTGCTTGTACAGCTAATAAACCTCAGCAACTTCTGCAAAATGCATTAAAAGTTATCATCATAATAAAATTTATCAACTAAAGCTTGAAAGGCACAATTACATGGTACTCAGTGCAGTTTAGTCATTAGCATCCTCCAAATTGCACTGTCATTAAGATTTATGGTCATGCTCCAGCAATACATTGAACACTATCTATAAATAGTTGAAATGTGTCCAAACAAAACATAACATTTCTGGGGCATTGTGATGATCAGTGAATGTCTCAGCTCAGCCACTGTGGCTTAGCAACATTCGAACTAAAAAAAGAAAGAGGATTTTCATGAATTTAAGGTCACATAAGCCTAGTCTCAGTTTGAGAAGTACAAAGAAAAAAAACAGTTTTTAATAAAGAAGACCACATTTATGCAACTGAGGACATCATGTACAAAGGCATCGCAAGTAGAAAACCTTGTGTTACATTGAGATGAAAAGAAGGCCATAAGTTTAGAGAAAATATTCCATAACAAACCAACCTTAAGATTAATTCCACCCCAATGCACCATTAACTGGTATGACTCTGCTCACAGCTCAATTGTAAAGATTTAAGAAACCATTGGAACATCATTCTCTTCTCTTACTTCATTAAGTTATGGTTGCAGTTCAAAATAATTGGTGTTTATCAGTTCCCAGCTGTTGCTAAGACACTGTTGAAAGGCTGCAGAATTATGGTTTGTCCGCTCACCATTAACAGAGATATCCATATGCTTTCTCCAGATGCCTAGTGTTTCTACTTCTCTCATTATCTACTCTCTCTTTATGAGCTGGCAGAATAAAAATCTTCTCATTCCAAGTGCAGCTGGAAAAATTTGGATATCCATTTATTTTAAGTGCGTGCTTTGCTCATTATTTTAAAAAAAAAAACCTCTGTTTCGTTAAAGGCATTTGGAATCTGGCTGCGAAAGATACTGATCACTAATGCATGGATTCCATTTTCCTAATTCATGAAATATTTGGTTGTATTTATACTGAAAGAAGCTGATCTAGCTGCTTGTGATGGCAACACTACACATGAGTAAAACATTTATTCACAGTGATGAGAAGAAAAGGTTTTCTCCCAATTTTTTTTTCTTGTAATACTTGCATGTTTTATACGTGTTTAGGTTTTATTTATAAACTTGAGTCTTGAAATAGCTTCATGTCATAGCATAGTAGGTACATTTCTGGTTGTTCATAATCTCAAAGCTAAATGCTAATACTACTCAATAAAATTCAACATTTTCTATTAAAGTCATCACTTATTAGCACATTAAACTGAACATTGTTTTCATATGCAACAAATTGGACTAAACTTTACAAAAAGGCTGACTTCTTTCAGTTCATAGCCAAAGATACATTACAGAAATTGCAAATGACCATTGTGCACATAAAGTCTTTGAAATAATGGCATTAAGAATTATAAATTTGATGATTTACGTAATAAAAATGAACGTACATCCGGTCTACAGCAAGACATGAGATGAAAGCAGAAACTAATTTAATATTTTATCTCAATCAGAAGGTAAAAACATTTAGGTTTTTATTTTAATGTTTTTTCATATGAAGAAAAGAACCATTGTGTTGATTATTCTGACATGATAACATGGCATGATTACTTTAAATGATTATGATTAATCATGATGTTAATTTGCACTAGAATAGATTGCATAAAAAATAAGATGACTAGATTGTGTATTCCATCATCTTGCAGGGTTACCATTAGCGGTTGCAAGTTGGTGTCCCAGTCTCTGTTGTTGCATGACAGTGGTGACAGAAACATGGGTAGCTGGACTGAAGCCACTGGGTAGAGGCCTGTGGTTGCTGACAGTAAAGAAATTACACTTTGGTAAAAGCACTCAGTTTTTTACCCCATCAAAAACAAAGTTGGCATTAACTTTAAAGGTCCATTTGTGAAAAACACATAGCTGGATGCTATTTGAGTTCTGTTCACCACTGGCTAAAAAAGTGCTTACTTTCTGGCCCTTCTGCGGTTAAAGAAAGCAACAAGACAATTAGTCCACCAAGTACATTTAATTACTGCATCTACAGTCCCTCGAGTACCAATAATTTAACTTAGCAAAGTGTCATCTTGCATTGATTGCACCATTATAAGCTCTACTACATTTACATTTTAAATTATGATACCATAAGCAAACAATCCATTTATTACTACCCCTCCAGTATACTGGTGATCTGTTTATGTTCAGGACCTGCACACTTTTGCCTTTCCAATGGCTCCATTTCATAGAGTGAAACCACGCGTTCTGTGTGATCAATCACAAATGGAAAGGACCAAGTACACAGATAAACACACTCTGCAATTTGGTTAATATTAACATTAACATGTCAAGACTATCTTTGCCACTTGGCCAATTTTCAAAAGGTGTGTACTGACTGGAACACCTACTCATCCAACATGCCTCCTCATAAGCAGTTTCTAAATTTCTACCAAGATTTTCAGTGTGTGGAAAAGAAAGAAACAAAAATTTGTAAGCAAAGGGTTTGAACATGCAATCAGTAACTGACTGACTATCGTAGAGTTTAAAACTATGAGTCTATGCATTTTTGGTCAGTAAAGCTGCACTACCATTGGAAAACGCAGATCGTTTAAGGCTTTAATTTCCTCTTGCTCTCTTATATTCTATCTGTTCTTAACAAACCCTGTCAAAATGTTTGAATGTTTGAATCAATTGCAAATCTGCGATATTAAGAGAGAAACTTTGGTGGCAACATCTAATGGAGATGCATTTCATTCATTTCACTGTTTAAGTTTTGTTTTGAGAAATACAGAACATACCACTGAAAAAGCGGAACAGGAGATATATTAAAAGTCAAATTATGCGAGGAGTGTTTTTTTTTTTCTCTTCAAAAAAGATAAAACAGGAGTTTTCAAAGTTAGAGCCACCCCTCAGATATAATCCACCACGCTCCACTCACTTAATTTTTGCTACATGCCCATGGGATCCTGATTATGTCATTTAATCCCATACACACTCAACAAGTGAGCCAAGATTACTGTTTTATGATCTTCCCTAGGCGAAATATTACTGATTAACTTTAAAAGACACAAACTCCCACAGAACTATGAAATAAGTTATTTCTTTGATTCAATATATTTCCTTAGGTCCTTTCATTAAGTCTCCCTCTCCATTTGCTCTTCAACACAACATGCAGTTACACAAAGTGTTGCTCATCACGCCACCCATTAATTGCAACTGGGAAAACATTTAAGCAAGTTAATAAATTGTTGTTTTTAATGAGACAAAATTGCTTTTTTACAGTAAATTGAAAATATATTTCCCCAGATATTTTGTCTCCAACGCCACTGCCTTTAAAAATGTGCATTTTTTTGTTTTGGGTTTTTTTTTTTTTTTTTTTTTTGCCATTTTTCCACTTTTTGTCCCCTAGAAATTCACTAATTTCTAATTTAATGCCTCCAACACTTTACAAATCTGAAAAAAGGCTGGGACAAAGGCATGTTAACCACTGTGTTTCACCACTTTTCCTTTTAACAACACTCAATAAGTATTTGGGAACTGAGGACAACAATTGTTGTGTTTTGTTTTGTTTTCTTTCATTCTAGCTTGATGTACAACTTCAGTTGTTGAATATTCTGAAGTTCATTGTCATATTTTGCGCCTCACAATGCACTGCATGTTTTCAATATGAGATGTCTGGACTAGAGGCAGGCCAGACTAGTACCTGCACTCTTATTACAAAGACACACTGCACACACAACATGTGCAGAGTGTGCAATGTCTTGCAGAAATAAAAGACGTCTTGGAAAAAGATGCTGCTTGGTTGCAGGAAATGTTGCTTCAAAATCTGTATGTGCCTTTCAGCATTATCTGTGCCTTCACAGATGTCCAAATTATCCATGCCATAGGCACTAATACACCCCCATACCATCACACGCATTGATAATTCGGATAGTCTGTATCCTATTTGGAAAGATCTGAGCTTATTTCTCTTTATTCACCAGCCCAGTGGCTCAGATCAGCTAATCAGCTGCTGCTGGAGGTTCTGAGATCTAGGCTGAACCTCAGGGGGAACAGAGCCTTTGCAGTTCCAGTTACAAGGCTCAGGAATACTTTGGTGTTGCACATTAGAGAAGCACCAACACTCTTTTTTTTTTTTTTTTTTTTTTTTTTTAAACCTTTTCATAAATAAAGCTGAGTTAAGCTGAATTTGGCTCACAGGACAAGATGTCTAAAATTTTCAAAAACGATTTGGAATGTGGACTCATCTGACCACAACACACTATTCCACGTTGCATCAGTCCATCTGAGATGAGCTCAGGCCCTGAGAAGCTGCTGCTGTTTGTGGATGTTGTCAATTTATGCCTTTTGCTTGATAATGCTATCTTGCACTTATCTATGTAGCGATGAACTGTGTTAACTGACAACAGTTTTGTGAAATGTTTATGAGCTTACATAGAAATATCTTTTTCACAAAGATGTGGGCTTTGAATGCAGTGAGATTGAAGGTCACAGACATTCATTGACGGTTTTTGGGCTTCATATATGTTCAGAGATTTCTCCAGATTATCTGAATCTTTTGATGATATTATGGGCTGTAGATGATTAAATCCCTAAATTTATTTTAAACGGCTGCAGTTGTTCACAAAGTAATTTGCCTGTTCACTTGTGAAATGTTCCAAACAGGTGTTTTTTTGTTTTGTTTTTTTTAACATTCCTCAACTTTCCCACTCTCTTTTTTTTTTTTTTGTTGGAAATATGTTGCAAATCTAAAATGAGCAAATATTTGAAAAAAAAAAAATAGCTCTTTGAACATTAAATATCTTGTCTTTATTGTTTATTCAGTTGAACAAACTGTAGGTTAAAAAAGGATTTGCAAAGGATTGTATTGTGTTTTATTCACCTTTTAAACAACGTTCCAACTTTATTGAAACTGCAGTTGTATTTATCAGCAGTCTGTGGATCTGCTTTTCTCATTTCCATTTTATTTTTAAATTTGAGAATAGGTTTTATGTTCTCCTCTGTTCTTTTCTCTCTCCATCATTTCCTCTTCTCTCCTGTTAAATTTTCCACTGCAACTTGTTTAGCCAGTAAAATTTGCACTATACAGTGTGATCAAAAGCCGTTTGATCAGGCGAGTAATAGTATCCAGTCATTTTTATGGTTTGTGTGCAGGGTTGAACACGCCTGCGTGCGTGCGTGCGTGCGTGCGTGCGTGCGTGCGTGCGTGAGTGGTTGAAAGAATGTTTTCGTGATTGCTATGGGTCTGAATTTCAGTACAAGGAAGAAATAATGGGGAAAAAGTGTCACTTTTCAATATGAAGGATATTGACGGTGAACAAATGCATGTTTGTGTTTGTGTGTCCATGTGTGTGTGTATGTGCATGCACACATGACATCCATGAGTTTCTCTCAGACTGTGAAGGCGACCCACAGAGCAGTAAGCAAGGAAGCAGCAAACCCCCCGCTGGAGAAAAAGTGAATGAGCAGGGCAGATAATGCCTTCTTATCCTCCCCACCACCACCCCTTACCTGCCTGCTCACCTTCTAACCTGCCCTTTCCTACATCAACAGATAGGCAAGCTCCTGCTTTCTCTCCCAGTACACTCTGCGGGGTGGGTGGGGGGGGTCGTTATGAGTTGCATTTGATAATGACAGAGAAGCTCAGCCCATAAAACAAACTTGTTACTTTTACCACAGCCAAGAAAAAACAAGAAATTACACACCACATCCATTTCCAAAATGTGGTAAAAGAGCCTCTAGGAATTTTAAGGAATGCTCAATTAAGCATTCATTTTCCATTTCCAGCAATTAGCCTCACAAAACATTCACAACTCAGCTTCAAAGAAAGCTTGAACGTTGTGAAATTCCTAAAGACTCCAATGATTTTCTTCTTTTTTTTTAGTGAACATAATGGGACTGTTCCAGCTGTATAGCTGACATTAGCCATGTTTACATACAGAATTTTTAAACTGGGTTACAGCTCTGATCACACATGTACTATTATTCCGTTATTCATGATGTGAGAATAAGTCATTTTAACGGTGCTGCTGCCTGACTCAGGACACAGCAGGGGAAGAACTGGAGATTCCAGGTGCAAGCAAAAATCGCTGTGTGTGCATCTTTATTCCTACCTTTCTCATGTTAATCATTTTCAATTCTTTTAAAATCTTCAGCAATGTTTTTGTACCAGATATTGATTAGTCATGAAACAGAACATTTTTTTTTCTTTTTTTAAAATAAACCAAGTAAATCAAACTAGACATAACAGGCATGCTCAGTAAGGATAAATTCTGCCAGATTACTGAATATGCATTTCCTCCACACTGCACTGATGTTCCAATCAGTATAACCGACTCATCTTGACTGGAATAAAATGTTAATCTGAATTAGTGTGATCAGATCAGAATATTCCGACTTGTATGTTTACATGTATTTTTTATCAGAATACTTGTCTCCATGTAAATGTGGCTATTTGTGGTACAAGAGCGTGTTAATAACAATGATGGATAATTTTCAATCAACTGATTTGTATAGATGAGGGTTATTGAATCATGGGAGAAAATCACAGAAAGCCCTCTAACACTATGACTACACAGCATTTAAGATTCTATGGTAGTATCATAGTTAAAAGTTTCTCTTTATAAACTTCTTCTGTAAATCCATTTTTTAAGCAACAAAGGAGAACACCTGCAACATTTTAAGCAATATTACTGAACAAGTATGCAAACCATTCTCTGCTGAATCCTTTATTAGTCCATTTTATCTGAAGATCAGTCATTTTATGCCAATTTTGTTTTGCTCTTGAACAGTTTTGGGCTATGAGGCATGAAAAATGTGATACCCTGCTATTTAGTTGATTTAGAACAATGATAATTTGTCGTTGCTTACAAAATTGCAAAGGCTTTTTAATAATGTAGCAGACTAATATTGAGCTTAACACAATCCCTAAGACATCACCCACAGACAGTGGAAGCATACAGTATCAAATCAGGCAATCTGTTGATAAAATTAATCGCTCCAAGTCTGATAATGCTAATTATCTCCCTACTATATTATCTGCAAAATCCCCTATTGGGGATCTGTGTGAATTGTAACCGTTATTATTATGTTTATATATCAGAGTGTGTGAGTGCAACCTTGTGTGTGCTCTTGCATCTGTATCCCATTATCTTTGTCATTAACCACAATAACGGCGCTCATTGTGGGCACCTAAGGCTATATTTTGAGGATCTCTTGTGCACACCGGAGCCGTCTTCAGGCTGGAGCTGCTGCCTAATTGGGAAGGGAATAGCTGTGGTGTGGGCGATCACACTAAAGCCCCCAGCTCATTGACACAAGGTTAAAGACCCATTAACTTGACCAGCAGAAAAATTGAGGAGGGGACAAAAGGGAAAGTGAGTAATGGAGAGAGAGTGAAAAGGAGAAAGACGTAAACGAAAGAAACACAAAGCCTCTCATTAATGTCAGAACCTGCAAGCCCACTGGAGTCTTTGAAAATACCATCATGAAGCAGCAGGTGTTGTAGCAGTAACGTTTATATTGTACATCTGATTACTTTCAAACCTGCTGAAGTTGAGAACATGGTACATTTTTTCCCTGTGACAAAAAATGTACCAGTACATATCACCAACTCTCTCTCCTAAAAATGTTATTTAAAGATGCTACAATAGCATGTTCAGCCTGGATGTTATAAGTGTGGGTGGGTTGCTTCCTGTCTTTGATTAATATGGAACATCTTTTCAAGACACTCTGCTGCAGTTAAAAATACACACACTGCTGTGCAAAAGCCTATAACTTTGTTTATACTTAACTTTCCTTGTGGGAGTGCAGATGTTTCAGAAATAAAACATCAGTCTTTTTATCTTGTTATTTATCCAATTATTTATTTATCCAATTATGTATTTATTTATTTTTTTTATTTATTTCAAGGCACAAAATGTAACATAGGCATGTGTGATATCACTCAGAGCTCCAGCTTCAGTTTGTTCCCACTCCAAATGAAATGAACATTGCTGTTAAGTGATCAACTTGGAAAGTTTGTGTGAAAATTCTCTATTTTTAGCTTTTGAGCTACACTGTATATTACATGATAAAGCCATTAAGTCTTGAGGGTTAAGCTGAATCAGTTCTTTTTGAGCAGAGCATTTTGTTTAGTGGAGATGCTGGTTTTAACTTTTTAAAATCAAACAAAACTTATGAAAAGATTTTAGAGAATAATTACAAATAAGCAGTGGCTTTGTAAAAGTCACGAACTGCAAATGTTTTATCAAAACTATAGAGCATGCAAACTGATGAATGTTTTTCTCTTGTATACTTTGGGGGTTTTTTTTTCCTGCTTCTTACCTGCAAGACTGTTTCTTTCCACATTTTCTACTTAATTCATGAGCAAGCATTTACGTCCTGCAGTTTTCTTTCATCATCTCCAGTTTTCATACATAAAAACAATCTTTGCACTCCGAACCAGAACTTATTTTATGGTCCTCTATGTGCAACCAGCAGTTGATTGCTTTTTTTTGTCTCAAAATTTTTTGTAAACATGTTTAAATGAATGTCACAAGGCCAGAATTCTGAATTAAAGCCTAAAATTCAAACAGCTATTCAAAGAGGTAAAGATCATCTAGGATGCCCTCACGAAAGAAAAGCTCCTCACTCTTAAGAGCTAAAACCAAAAAATCTTCCCACAAAGGCAGACATACAAAAGCATAGATATACAAATAAACAGCACCTCTCTGATCCAGTGAACCTCAAACTAGAATCTGGCACGCACTGTTTTTTTTTCTGGCCCCGCTATAAACAAGCAGTTGCCAAACTCCCACTTATCTCTCAAACACAAAAAAACACATGTTCAGCTCCTTTACATCAATGATATGACAACATCCCAATGTAGCCAGACATACCGGTCTTCCACACAGTCAGTGAAACACACCTAACACACTTTACCATATGCAATCTCAAATACTCACATAATCAAAATGACTGTGTGCCAAAACACAGCACGTAACCTGACATGAATGTTCTCGGTCTCTAACCTCTTTGCAGCAAACAACTGCAGCTCAACATGCAGAGAGCCATGACTCATAACAGTAATAGACCTGCACAGGTTGTAGAGACACATGAGACATAGGGAACAAAGAACAAAAAACAAGACAACATGAAGAGGAAGGCATTAACAATTAATCCAAAAATCTAAGCCCAGCTATGTGCTGCACTCAGCATGCCTCCTGGACTCTCCTGGCATGACAGCTGTTGGAACATACTGAGCCATATATATTAAGACAAAGAGGAAAAACAGAGGCTCAGATTGACAAGTAAACACTGGAACCCAGAGTGTGCATTCCTCATCTGCTTATGTCAAATTTACTGCTTTATTAAAATACACTTCTTCAATCTTTTCTTTCTTTGGGTTGAACAAATAACCTACAACCCTGAACTCCTGATGGATATTTGTGTATTAATTGTTTCCACCTTTAATTCACAGAGGATGTGTAGTGGAGTTAATTCAAAATGACTGAAAAGGCCATGAAATATAGCCTTATCTTGCTGTTTAGCTTCCCTGTGTCACAATTATTTTGTTTAAACAGTTTTATTAGAAATGTAAGAAGCATTCACAATTCCCATCTTCTGCGAGGGGTTGCTACACGAGAACTTTTAAAAAAGGAATAAAATGCATACTTATGAAAGAATAGTAAGAATTTGGGGACAAGATCATATCTAATCATCATGTTTCAGTCGCTCTTTAGTGTGTTCTGTTGTTGTGTTGCTCACCCTGAGGGGACAGTTCTGCACAAAAATGTATTCACAGGAAACTCAGAGGAGAAGTTAAGAAAGGAGAGGAGAAGAACGACACTGAAAAGATGTAAAGCAGAGAAAGAGATGCACTGAGCAGATGGTAGTGTTCTCTCAGGTGTACGAAGACCTGCAGAGAAAGATCTGTTGCACAGACGGGAGGAGGCAAAGAGGCAGAGATAGTAATAATAGGAGGGACTGAAATGTAAGGGGGGTTGTGAGAAAAGCTACAGAATGGGGAGGGAAGAGACATAAAGACCTTAAGAGAGCAGGATGGATGCAGTGAAGGAGAATGAGATGGGAAGTGAGGGTGGAACGGAAGCTGGCTGCAGTAAAGGGACGGATGAAGGCATGGTGAGTAAGTTAGAAGTCGAGGTGAGAGTCAGCAGGATGTCAGGTGACTAAAGAGATGAAAGCCAGGGTATGAAGAAGAGAAAGTTAGGACTTCTCAGATCAGCTCTACAGTTGATTGGAGAGGAAGGAATGAAGAGAGGATGAGAGATGGTGAAGATTTTTGAAAATAAAAACAAAGCCACGTTGTAGGAACGGAGGGTTGAAAGGAAAATGGACTTTGAAAACAGAAACAAGACGCTTGCACAGTGTATAACAGAAAGAAAAAATTACAGGCAAACAGAGTAGTTTAGAGAAGCTTTAGAAACAGAGGATAACCACCATAGTTCTCATTCAGGAAGCACAGAGAAGACAAACCTTGTTCAGAACAAAAACTATTGTTGGTCTCCAGAGGCCAATAAAACAAACAGTCCATCTGACTTTAGTGTGGGATCAGTGTAATAGCTGAAATGTGTGTTACTAGCAGGGCAACTGGTTCTGTCGGTCTTGAACAAAACTGGTTCTCACAATAAAATCACATCAGAATATGAACATAGAATACATATACTTGACATAGAGTTGTCCTAATTCCTAAGTTTTAACGGCTTGATATCACCAGGCTATTCTAAGGAACAGTCAGCTTTTTGTTTTACTGGTTATATGTATGTAGGTATGTGTGTGTGTGTGTGTTTGCGTGTGTACATGAGTATGTAGGTTAAATAAATGCTCAGAAATAATAGTATAGACTAGCATCTAACAAGTTTTCATGCTGGACTTTATATCATCTATACGATCAGTCTGAGTTTACAGCCAGTGTTGGTTCTATTCTATTTAGTTTCCCTTTTTCCATCCAGTTTAATATGATTTACAAATGACCACAGTACAGAAAGACAGTTTATTCTTGCAAAAAAACAAAAATATCAAGAATGTAGCTGCCCTGTTCTAAATTCAGCTGCAAATGGAGTGTGGAGCTTAGTGTCACAGTGAGCTGCAGTGAAAGATACAGCCAGCAATATGAAAAGTACAGCAACTGCAGAAAAACGAGAGAAGTTTGTGTTCTGTTATAGCTGCTTTAACTTCCCATCCATGTTGCAGCTCAGCTTCTTATTGCTCTTTCTTGAAATAAGTTGCAAAAATTTTACATTTAGGTTTTTTATTTCATAGATGGAGTGGTTGCAGCATATTAGCTAATTTGATCGGGTTTGCATAACCCCGCCCATAACTGTTTCCAACATAGCACCAGTTTCGTGGTGCTGGAGCCAGACATTTTGCAATACTAGTTGCACTACTATTTCCAAGTTTCAGTATGGGTCAATACAACCAATGCAACCACTTTGGCAGAAAAATCCCATCCCAGAGGTAGATAATATTTGGTTTCCTAGCATCAGCTTACCACCCTTCACTGCTGCCCCAGTAGTTGAAGCAACAGGTCTTTCCACAGTCACAAAAGCTGTAATTTAGTTTGTGACACAATATCAGGTTATGCAACAGCCACTTCTTCTGTAGTGTAAAGCAGAAGTTAAAACATTTTAATCCATGCTTCATGGATTCATGAATTCCCACTGAAACATAAATAAATACATATAGCAGGATGTCACACTAACATTCCTGTTACCACTGTTAAAATATAGTCAAAAGCCAGCAGGGAATAATCTTCCTAAGTCACTCAGTGCTGGGTAGATATAGACAGAAATTGGATACCTACTACATTGGCTATGTATTGCTTCTAATGATCATTTTCAACATCAAGGGATGATGGTAACATGCATTCAATCATTCATTTTCTCATTTCATTTCCTGCATGCTACGTTGATTCACAGACTGCAGGTGTATTTGGCTGTGTGATTGTGCTGTACCAATATCCTGCCTTATGTAATCCTAGCACAGGGCTGGATAAAGCTACAGCAGGAGATAACAAGCTGAACAAACTGAACTTCATTATATTCAGAGGTTTTTCATACGGCAGTGGTTGCTTAAATAATGATATCAGCTCTTATTAGCAAACAAAGAGCAAAGTTTAGGAAGCAACGAAGACAGAGATGTATTGTCAGTATGTACAGAAGATAGTCATCTATTGGACAGCAATATTTGCATTTGATATCATGCAAAGATGATTAAAAGTCAACACAATGGTATGCTCTGCATCACTGCTCGCCAAGTTTCTGTGGCAATAAAACCACATTCGGCAGCTTCTCCTTTACCTTCTAGATGTGTGAGTTGCATCAATACTCCTGTTCTACTCTAGAAATCAAATGTGTATTTCCATTTAACTTGACCATAAGCAGCTTAACCATAAACCCAAATGTAACAAATTCTCAGAAATGTGCTTGACTACTTTATAGCATAATACAGTTATTTGATGAAATACAATGTCAGTTCTCAGCACAGAAATGCAACATATCCGTATGAACAACCATACGGAAGCCATTTCATACCCCTCAGATTAACCAGCTTTAAGAACAAACGGCTTATACCAACATGCTTTGCTATAATATTGTAAGAAATAATCTCAACACCCAGACAAACACAAAAAACGCAAACACATGTAAAACACATTCACACATCTGTGTTCATTCTTTCATTTTCTTTCTATCCTCCTTAATGTTAAAGACCTTTCATACACATGATCAACTTTTCAGTACAGCTGACAGAAATCACTCTCACATGCATGTCTGAGATGAAGAAGACTTATAGTTAAATGTTAGACATAACAGAGAAATACCTTTTAATCTTGCTCTCCTATTTGTAAGTTTGATCAAAACACTGCATTTATAAAAACACATAAGTATCAGCCATAAAACTGGTCTTAATGTCCTGATAAATTCACACACCTGTTCCACTTGAAGGCTGTCTTTTCACATCAGGACATTGATTGATTGGTGCTGTGGGGAAGCTGTCTCTTCTTATTAACATCTCAATGACTTTGGGAATGTGTTAATAGATATTTTACCACCAGCTGTGTGTTTGTCTCTTTGAACACTTACAAATGAGATCTTTTACCTCACATACACTGCACAAGACAGCCCCATTATGTGTTGCAAAGTAAAACAAAAGCACAACCTGTGCTAAATTTCACAAATACAGTTTAAAAGATGTATTAAAAGTTTGATTAAAGAAAAAGAATTTGCCTTTTAGAATATGAAGCAAAAATCGTATGTAGCTCGAAATTTTAGTCAGTCATATGAATGTCTCATAAATAAACTTTCTGATGAAACTATTTTGTCACCTGTTTCCATGGTTAAAATGAATGTTTAATATCAAAATCCCAATTATGAGCTGTGCCATCCAGATAAATTATTGCCCACCAAAGTACACATTTGGCCAGACTTCAAATTTGAAGCATTTTCATCGATGTTATTAATAAACAAAAGAAAAAATGCCAAACACTAAAAGGATTTCAAGCTAACTTCTACAATCATAAATTCTGTTTTTGTCATTTATAATTAATTGGAGCGCAGTTCTTCTTGATAAATAGCTTTTACTTGTACAATACATAAGTAATCTTTCATCAAAGTGCAGCTGTATTTTAACATTCAAGTCTCCTTGTATTTTAAAAAAAATCCTTCAAATACAATAACATGAACTCGTTCATCACGTTTTCCTCTCTCGCTTCAGCTTCAGTCTTTGTCACAGTATTTATATCAAAATGTAAAAGGCCTTCTTGTTTATTCCGATAACCGAATGGGGGTTACAAATCATTAATTCATTTAAATAAATTCACTTATCAACCTTGTCTACAGTATGTGTCAGATTCTTTGTGGGATTGATGCCTCAGGTCATGTCAGTGAAGGCATAAAACAGTGGAATGTAAGTGTGATCAATTTGCTCTTTATTAGGTAGTAAATTCATATTCTTTAACAAGCATCATGTCTCCAATAAATCTGCAGCCCATGCTTCACATTTACCAAGTAAGCACAGTTAAACTGTTTGCACGTAATGATTTCAAGTATGTTGTGTGCATACAAATAATATACGGGATAGACTGTGGATTTACAAAATAAAAGCATTTACGTACACTTCTCTTCAGCAAAAAGTTGTGGAGGGTGGGAGGGGCTGCAAAAGCCCTTTTATGTGTGTCATTTCCATTTACATGTCAATTTTATATTGCTTTAACCTTTTCCCTCAGGTCCTCCTATTTCCCAGTTAATGCAGAGATTCAGTGAACTGTTGATGTCTGCAGCACCATGCCTTTTTCTACACATTTGGATAAAGAGGCAATATAGTGTGTGGCAATGTGTACACTTACACTTTTAGCTTTAACTTTCATCAAGTACATCCATGGGATTTCTGAAGGACATCAAAAGGATGCCTACACACATTTATATACCTGTTTATCCTCAGTTGTTATTTGCAATGACAATGCTGGTGGTATAAAGTATAAAGAAAAATGAAGTAATAATTAATTGAAGTTATCTGGTCATGACCTTAACCAACACTGTACAAAGATTCAAAGGGGCTTTGTTTGGAAATAATTGGTTTTCTAGACAAAGTGAGACAATCTTTACCAACCCACACACCAACAACAAAGAAACATTATTCTCTGCTGCATGTCTGAAGGTCACTGTGAGAGTTTCTGGCATTGGTACAGTAATTAAAATCACAGGCTTACAAAGTCTAATCAGAGCAGTGTCCACAGCAGCCATGAGTAATATCAATAATAATATTCAGATATTTAATTGGAAATTTTCAGGATGTTGTAGAATGTTTAGAAATAGTATTTTATCTGTAGCAAACAGCTATAGGAGCGCTCCCAGTTTCCGGGAGAAATTCTTATATGGGAACCAACCTAAGAGTCACTTTCACAAAGGACAAAGAAAAGCACTTTTTTTTTTTTTTTTTATCATCTAAAAACTTTTATAGTAGTTGGAGTAAACTATATATCAAATTTAATGCAGCACCACTTTTGCATAAGGCAAATTATTTGTTCCTTTATTTTGAGCAAAAGCCTGCATTGTGAATCCAAACACAATGTCTGTCCAAAGAATCTGGCTGCTCACTTCTGCCATCCTGAATCCAAAATAAAAAGCTATGATACAACAAACATGAAAAAAAACATCTTCTAATTTGTTTTAAATCATATTTTGCAGTTCAGCTTCTAACAAACCAGTGATCAGTGGCAAGATATTCCCAGACATTCCTAGAATGACAAGTAAACAACTGTCAAATATATCATTTCTTTTTTTTTTAAAGTTATAATTAGATCTTTTTGCTCCCAGTGAAGAGTCACAGCATTATGCTTAACCCTGCCTAATTTGGTCATGTTGGACAGCATATTAGCTTGATTGCATTACAGGGTCATTCTACCAAACCGCTGAACTGCTCAGAAACAAACCTTGACGTGTAGTTAATCGCCATTATTCAGTCGGTCTTCACACCACAGTCAGTAGGTTCTCATGCTCTGCTGATGGGGAACATTCAGTCATTTAGCTGCAACGATCTGGCCCTAATCCAACTCATTCCAGTCTTCACACCTGCCCGTTTCTCTTGCATCCAACACAATGCTTACAAGAGCCAACTGCTCAATTAATAAGATATCAAACACTATGACATAAAGGGGTGTTGAGAGATTTTTATTCTGCTGCTCACCATCTACAACAGTGGGGGGGGGGGAAAGATCATTCCATGTTTATAACTCAGCTGCATAAACAAGATGGACAGACAAGGTTGTCTGAGTCAATTCATGTCAGAGAGGATGGATTCTCAGCATCCTTTGATTCACTGTCCTCTTGTGATACCCTAAGGGACAAGTTAGCACATTTGTGTGTGTGTGTGTGTGTGTACTTTTGTGCCTGTGTCTGTGGAACCTGAGGCAAATGCCAGCATCTATGACCAGATTTTGCCACCTCCAAATGTGACGCCTTCGCCAGTGGCAGCTGAGGGCAAGGACAGAAAGGGTTACATAAAGGTCTGTGTGTGTGTGTGTGTGTGTGTGTGTGTGTATCATACAGTGGTTTCTCCTCCCTTGCTCTACTGCGTATGCATTTCATCCCAGTGTGCACATACTGTCTTGTACATGTCAACAGTATATGACACTACATCAGCTTCTATTAAGGTGTAAACTGTACTTCTGATGCAGTGAGCTATAAGCATCTTTTAGGCTCACAAAGACAGTCTGTAACTACAATCTTATCACTTTAATATGTAAAATAGGACACAAATGTCTCATATTAAACATTTACTTGTTTCTGCTTGTCATGTTGAATCGTTACCTTGATTTAATGCTTCCCTTAACTGACATCTCATGTGTCAACCATCATTAGGGATGTCATTAAACAGAGGTTTGTCTTGTTTACAGCAATGTCAATAAGCTGACTTAATGTCTTTCCAAATTAAAATGTATGAGTTTGTGTATCTGCCTTCAAGAACAGTTCAAGTGTTATGGCAAGAAATGTCTTTGTTCCGATTAATTATTGGAAATTAATCCAATAAGATTTGAAGCCCTCTGTAAAAAACATCAGGTGCATCAGGTTTTGACAGCTTAAAGGATTTCAATCCCGACTAAGTGCAGCAATAGCTTGTTTCCTTAATATGACAACCTATCTGTTATTCTTCCAAAGAGTGATGTCTAAAGCTAAGAAATTAAACAAAGGACATTTTGTATAATAAATTGTAATATAAGAGCACTGAAAATAAATTTAATAAAGCATAACTGTAGTTAACAGTGTTTTTTTTTTTAATTAAATTTGCATTCCTGATATACTGAGCTTCTTTCTTTATCTCTTTATCTGTCTTTTACCCCCCTCAACTCAATCTGTTGGTTTCCTTATATAGGCTATTATGAATTGGCTTTCATTATGTTTTATTTTCTGTCTGTAAAGCGTCTTGAGATGCCATTGCTGTGATTTGATGCTATATAAATAAAGTTGAATTGAATTGAATAGAATAACAGCTAAGAGATTCAAATACTAGACCTTATATAAAGGTGCAGGAAGCATTTTTTACAAAAAGACTGACTATACTTATTTGCCAAATACTTGTAAAACTAGAAAAGCACTTGGAGAGTGCAGACCTCTGCCAAGCGGCTCATGTCCACCCATGTTGTGATTTTTACTCTATGTTCTAGTTCATAGTTTCATAGTGTTCTACACTATGAAACTCTTAGATTCACTGACTATGAATCCACAGTGTCTTGGCTTTATTGTGCCGTTTGTTGGATATTTAGATCTCAATTTGTTTGCAGTGATGAAATTTTAAAAATTCCCTGGTTTTTCCTTTTATATTGTGGCTTTATGTGCATAAATACTAAAAAATAGCCTTGTCTTGCAATTATAAAGAATCTTTTCTAGATCCAAATCGATATCCGGATCACTCCAACAGCGGAATGAAATCCGAGTTAGACCACAACCCATTCTCAGGAAAAATATAAATAAATAATATAAATCTGACCAGCAATTTTTGCGTTAAGTTTTTAACCAACAAACAAATAGACAGATAAACAAATTGATAAACACTGGAAAAAACATGACCTCCTTGGCAGAGTTAATAAAGTAAGGCAAAGCTGTACTAAACTGAAAACACTGAAGCTAAACAAGGATTATTTCTTTGTCTTTTTTTTTTTTTTTTTTTTTTTGGAGTGCACTCAGTCAACTTTCTATTAATATCCTCACTCCTCTTGTTAAAAACTACTAATCTGAGTTTTAAAGCCAGTTTGCCGGCACTGACCACTGAGGACAAATCAAACAACTTTATCAGCTTCATTCACCCTGAAATAAAGAGAAGCTCTCAGCCTTTCAATTGTGCCATGACCGACAACACACAGCGATAAAGATATCTGCCAAACAGGTAAACACCTGCAATAAGCAACCATTTAGGCTCTACCCCAGTTTTATATGTGTACCGTACTTGTGTGTGCACACACACTACACACAGAAGGACGTTGATATAATACATGAATGCAGAAAGAAACATGAATAAAATACCCTGCTCAGGAAAAAAAAAAAAAAAAAAAAAGAGCAAAAAAAAAAAATACAAAGAAAGGTATATGAAGTACAAAGGCAAATAGTATACTGCTGCCAAGTTGGCTGGTAAATGAAAGTGTAAGTTGCACAAATGCTGGCTTGAATTGAAAAGATCACAGGAAGGAGGTCTGCAGCACTACACATTGTCTATTATAATGGCACGACTTAAAAAATAAATGTTCAAGGTGCCTTAAGAAAAGAGGAGAGGAGGAAACAAAAAGAAAAAAATCCATGAAACAAGCTTCAGAGCAGAGAGAGGAAAGGATAAGGAAAGGATATGCTGGGCAGGTTAAATGTGGTGTGCGGATACACTATAAAGACATGACGCATTGGAAGCTTTAGTGCTTCTGTGAGAGCAACAGACACAAACAGCAGGAGGATTAAGTATAAACTTTAGACCTTTCTTCTGCTCTCTGTCCTCTTTGTCGCTTCTTTTGAAACTTTGGGGCCCTTCCATTTATTCACATCTCTCCTTTCATATTCACTTGATGTTCATGCTATGGTTTCAAAGACCTTAGAAATACACAGAACTAAGCTACTTTGCCTTTTTACTATGCAATCTGGTGTACATTTCTTGGTAATTCTTCCTGTCTGTCTTATTATGCAATGCTAAAGTTTAAAAGATTTCAAATCAAAAGTTTTGCATATGAGTTGTTAAATGCACACTGCTCAAAACATTAAAGGGAACATCACATAACACATCTTAGATCTTAATGAATGAAATATTCCAGATGAAAATCTTTACTTATTTATATTGTGGAATGTGTTGAGAAAAGCACAAGAATGATCAAAACAGATCCAGATGGCTGGTTCTGTGTTGGGAATAACTGGAGTCGCTGGAGCTGATTGTTCAGGAAAGAGTGCTGCGCAAGCTGCTGAAGATAATGGATGTTTCCTCGCATCTCCTGCACAACACAGTGAAGAAACACCCGAGTTTGTTCAGTGTGACGCTTTGTTAAATCAAGACAGAAAGGTACCGGAGCAGCCATCACCCTCTGCCATATAATCTACTGAATTATTATTGGTTTTAACAAAAGCTATTTGAAAAAAATTGGACAAAATTGCAATTACCATCTTGGACTGGTCTGGATTCAGAATCAGACTTAGAAGTGGAAAGATCAGATCATAGACTGACCCAGTTCCATTGGAAATTCCTCATGACAACTCAAAATGAGCTTCAGTATTGTGTGTGATGTCCATCTGCCTCTATGCACACCTACAACATCTAGGCATGCTCCTGACATGCAGGGAATGTTCTGCTGATGGATGTTATCTCATCTAGTGCAACATGGCTGTGGTGGATGGAATGAAACATGAGATGCTGGATTGGTTTCAGTTTTTGGTAAAGGGCAGGTGAGTCCATAACATCAATCCTTTCATCGTGCAGGAACTGCTGATACACTCCATGATATGAAACTACTTTCATGCATCAGAAGGAACCCAGATCCCACTGCAGATGTCTGCTGTAGTGAGTCTGAAGATCTCATCCTAATGGCAGTCAGGGTACCTCTGGCTGGTGCATGGAGGTATGTTCTGCTCTCCAAGGATAAGTTTCCACAAACCATCACTGACCCACTCCAGAACCAGTTATGCTGGAAGGTGTTGCACTCAACACATCGTTCTCCATTGTGTCTTGATCATTTGTTACATATATCACATGCTCAATATGAAGCTGTTCGCATTGAAGAGCAGGATGCTAAGGGGAGATTGTTCCACCACGGCCCCTCCACATCGGTGTGCTGTGGTCTGGTACCTCCTCCATGTTCTCAACACTGCTGTAAACCTTCTTGCCACAGCATGCATAGATGTGCATGCGAACGAGCAGGCAGGCAGGCTTTCTCTGGCAGGAGGAAGACAGGACAGGTTACAAATCAAGGTCAAGCACAAGCAACGTAAGCTGAGGCCGAGAGCTGTTTTACCGCAGGGCAATCAACAATCTGGCGCTGGATAACAGGCAGAGCTGGTCTTAAATAGGTGGTGCGTTGATTGCTGAAATGTGGATCAGCTGTGCCTCCAGTTCCCAGCTGACCACGCCCACCAGGGAACAGGAATCACCACAGTACCCCCCCCTCAACGGGAGCCACCTGGCGACCGGAACTTCTCGGGATGGGCCCGACGGAAATCCCTGACCAGGGAAGGATCAAGGATGAAAGAGCGGGGAACCCAGGCCCGCTCCTCAGGGCCATAACCCTCCCAGTCAACCAGAAACTGGAAGCCCCGGCCGCGACGGCGCACATCCAGAAGACGTCGGACGGTGTACGCCGGGCGACCAGCCACAAGCCGGGCGGGAGGAGGGGGCCTGGAAGGAGGGACCAGAGGACTGGAAGACACAGGCGTCAACTGGGAGACATGGGAGGGATGAATCCGCATAGATCGGGGGAGCTGCAGGCGAACCACCGTGGGATTGATGACCCGCTGGACTTCAAAAGGTCCCAGGTAGCGGGGAGCCAACTTCTTGGCGTCAGTTCGCAAGGGAATGTTCTTCGAAGACAACCAGACCTTCTGACCAGGAGCATATCTGGGCCCAGTTGTGCGATGGCGATCGGCCTGGCGTCGACGCCGTTCCCCAGCCCGAAGCAGAGCAGTCCGAGCCGTCCTCCAGGCCCGACGACAACGGCGGATGTGGTGCTGAACCGATGGAACAGCTACTTCAACCTCTTGGACAGGGAACAGGGGCGGCTGGTACCCAAGAGAGCATTCAGGAGATAAACCAGAAGCTGAGGATGTGAGGGAGTTGTGTGAGTACTCAACCCAGTCCAGATAGTCGCTCCATGATGACGGGTTGGATTCAGCCACACAACGAAGGACGGTCTCCAGGTCCTGGTTTGCTCTCTCGGCTTGACCGTTAGTCTGGGGGTGGAAACCAGAGGACAAACTGACCGTGGCACCGATGGATAGACAAAAGGCTTTCCACACCTGTGAAGTGAACTGGGGTCCTCGGTCAGATACTATGTCAGTGGGCAATCCATGGAGTCGGAAGACATGGTGCACCAACAGGTCGGCAGTCTCCTTGGCCGAGGGAAGTTTGGGGAGAGCGACGAAATGCACAGCCTTGGAAAACGGTCCACAATAGTCAGGATGGTGTCTTTACCTTTGGAAACAGGTAGGCCGGTAACAAAATCCACTGCAATGTGCGACCAGGGTCTGCTAGGGACAGGCAGAGGACGTAGAAGTCCAGCCGGGGGTCGATGCAATGCCTTACTCCTAGCACAAGTGGTGCAGGCAGCCACGAACTGTTGTGCATCCCTCTCCATGGTAGGCCACCAAAACCTGCGTCTGATAAGGGAGAGAGTGCGTGAGGAACCAGGATGACAAGCCAAACGGGAGGAGTGACCCCACTGGAGGACCAGGGATCGGGCGGTGTCGGGGACAAACAGTCGATCCGGGGGACCAGTACCCGGGTCAGGCTGATGTTGCTGATCTGCTATGACTTGGTTTTCGACCTCCCATAAGACCGTAGCCATGATGCAGGAGGCTGGCAGGATGGTTTCCACCACGGAGGTGGTGGCTTCAGGGGCAACCTGACGGGACAGTGAGTCGGGTTTCTGGTTCTTGGAGCCTGGTCTGTACGACAGTGTGAAATGGAACCGGTTGAAAAATAGAGACCAACGGGCTTGGCGGGGATTCAATTGTTTAGCCGACTGCAAATACTCCAGGTTTCTGTGATCTGTCCAAATGAGGAATGGAACTCTGGATCCTTCCAGCCAGTGCTCTAGAGCCAGTTTGATGGCAAGGAGTTCTCGGTCCCCAACATGATAATTGCGTTCCGCAGGGGTAAGACGTCGGGAAGAGTAGGCACAGGGGTGTAATTTCTGGGTCTCAGGAGATCTCTGGGACAACACGGCTCCTACCCCGGTGTCCGAGGCATCCACCTCCACTACAAATTGGCGGTTCAGGTCCGGATGGAGAAGAACTGGAGCTGAGGTGAACAGTTCCTTAAGCTTGTTGAAAGCTTGGGCTGCTGCGTCTGACCAGAAAAAGGGAACTGATGGGGAAGTGAGACGTGTTAGGGGGAGAGCTGTACGGCTGAAGTTGCGGATAAAGCGTCGATAAAAGTTTGCAAAACCCAGAAAGCGCTGCAGTTGTTTTACAGAGGTAGGAGTCGGCCACTCCACAACAGCCTTGATCTTATCAGGGTCAGCTCTGACCTGTCCACGCTCAAAGATATAGCCCAGAAATGAGATGCATCTCTATGAAAGTCACACTTTTCTGCCTTTACAAATAAGCGGTTTTCCAACAGTCTCTGAAGTACCTGTTTGACATGTTGCTCATGTTCCGAGTGAGTCCGGGAGAAAATGAGGATGTCATCCAAATAAACAAACACAAAACGGTTAATAAGTTCTCTCAGCACGTCGTTAACCATGGTCTGAAATACTGCAGGAGCGTTACACAACCCAAAAGGCATGACCAGATATTCGAAGTGGCCGAGAGGGGTTCTGAAAGCAGTCTTCCATTCATCACCTTCCTTTATTCTCACCAAATGATATGCGTTGCGGAGGTCCAATTTAGTGAAGATTGTGGCGCCATGAAGGGAGTTGAATACAGAGTCAAGCAGAGGTAAAGGGTACTTATTCTTCACAGTGATAGCGTTTAAGCCACGATAATCTATACAAGGCCTGAGTGAACCATCCTTCTTCGAGACGAAGAAAAATCCAGCCCCTACGGGTGACGAAGAGGGCCTGATTAATCCTGCAGCGAGAGAATCTGAGATATATTTCTCCATAGCCTCAGTCTCTGGTCGGGAGATGTTATATAGACGGCTGGTGGGTAATGGCGCCCCCGGGAGCAGATCAATGGAACAGTCATAAGGTCTATGTGGGGGAAGAGCTGAGGCGTTGTCCTTGCTAAAGACCTCCCTTAAGTCATGATAGACTGGGGGAACGGTGGACAGGTCAAGGGGAACAGGTTGGCGGCTGGAAACAAGGGTAGCAGGAACAGCTGAATGAAGGCAGGTGGCATGACAGAAGGAACTCCAGTTAATAATCCTCCCACTCTGCCAGTCCAGGTGGGGGTTGTGCTGAGCCAGCCAAGGGTGGCCTAAAACCAGAGGGGATTTAGGTGAGTCAACAATGTAAAGAGATAAGTTCTTGATGATTACCCGAAACAATCTATAGGAAGGGATTGCAGTGTGATGGTGTAAAGACTGCCATCCAGGGCCTGCGCAGATATGGGGGATGAGGGTCTTCAAGCCAATATGTAGCGAGCTAGCTAAGAATTTATCCAAAAAATTGGCCTCTGCACCAGAGTCAACCAAGGCATCAACAGAATGGGGGACATTATCGCTGAACAGGACTGCTGGGATGAGAGTTTTAGTGTGGGGAAGTACCTCAGAGGATGTGGTCGTCAGTACCCCCACTGCTGCTGACGATCCTGGTCTTTTGATCAGTTGGGACAGAAAGAAATACGATGTCCAGGTAGTCCACAGTAGTAACAGTCACCCGAGGTCCTTCTCCTCTGCCGCTCCTCCGGGGAAACGTGCGCTCTTCCCAGCTGCATAGGCTCCTCTGTGGGAGTGGCTGTGTGAGGGAAGGATGGTATTGCTCCAGAGGAATACTCCTGCTTGTCACTAGATTGGGATCTCCGTTCCCGGTCCCTCTCCCGCAGTCGGTTGTCCACCCGGATGGCGAGGGAAATTAGTCCCTCCAGGGACTCAGGCGTGTCACGGGTTGCTAGTTCATCCTTCAACCGGCTGCTCAGACCGTTAGCAAAAACGTCACGGAGAGCGTCATCATTCCACCCAGAATCTGCGGCGGCTGTCCTGAAAACAGCAAAGTTAGCCACACTCATACTTCCTTGACGGAGGCTGAGGAGACGTGTAGCAGACTCTCTGCCTCTTACAGGATGGTCAAAAACCTTTTTCATCTCTTGGACAAAAGATGAAAATGACTGCTGCCTGAAACCCTGTTCGTAGGCTGCTTCAGCCCAATCCAGAGCTCTCCCTTCAAGGAGTCCGATCACAAAAGAAATCTTTGAGCGATCCGTGGCATAGGTGAATGGTTTCTGATCGAATACCAGTGAACATTGAAGCAAGAATCCTCTACATTTGCCTAAATCGCCAGTATACGGCTTGGGATCTGGAATATGCGTCTCTTACGGGGTGTGCTGAGTCAGGTTGGGAAGCGGGCGGATCGGGAGCAGGCAGCTGAGTCGGTGCAGGACGGCCCAAGCCGGCGACATGTGTTGTAAGCTGGGTTAGCTGAGAGAGGATCGCATGATAGTTCTGATCCAGAGTTAGCATCATTTGCTCATGTCGAGCGAGACGTGCATTCTGACCTGAAATGGTGTGCTGAAGGCTGTCAGCGGTGGCTTCCGGGTTCGCGTCCGTCGGATCCATTCAGTGGCCAGATTGTTCTGTTGTGGGTGAGGGGCTAGTAGGATCCAAAGAGTGGACACTGTCTGAGTACAGAGAGAGGTTTATTGATTTCCCACAGATTCCTGTGAATTCTTCCAGCGGAACTTTCAGAGACTGGCAGACTGGCGAGCATCAGGAGGCAGGCAGGCAGGCAGGCAGGGGAGCAAGCGAACGAGCAGGCAGGCAGGCAGGCAGGCAGGCTTTCTCTGGCAGGAGGAAGACAGGACAGGTTACAAATCAAGGTCAAGCACAAGCAACGTAAGCTGAGGCCGAGAGCTGTTTTACCGCAGGGCAATCAACAATCTGGCGCTGGATAACAGGCAGAGCTGGTCTTAAATAGGTGGTGCGTTGATTGCTGAAATGTGGATCAGCTGTGCCTCCAGTTCCCAGCTGACCACGCCCACCAGGGAACAGGAATCAC